>NW_015505429.1:1205741-1221721 GCF_001515645.1 Sinocyclocheilus grahami | reverse complement strand
TATGTAAATAAAAACTTTTATTTTGGATGCGATTAATCGTGATTAATCATTTGACAGCACTAATAAATTGCTTTTAGCAGATGGCCCTAGTGTAACAAACTAACTGTGAGTGTTTTGCCGTTCAGATGAGGCGGGTCCCGGTCCGGTCAAGAGCAAGTATGATGCACTGGACTTTGACGCTCTGCTGAAAGAGGCCCAGAGGAGCCTGCATCGCTGACACGCGCCTTACCACGCGTCTCCAGCGTCACGCCCCGTCCGAGACTCGCCTCAGCACCTCAAACAAGGCACTTCTTCATGTTTACATTTTGAACATTGGAATAAAAAAATAGACCTTATCACTTCTAACTGAGGATCGGAGGACAATGGGGCGGGAGGATTACAAAGGAACAGAATCAGCTCTGAGACACCGGACACAAGTGCTGCTTCTCGTGTGTGTTTGATGCCATTCGTGACGTTGCGAGCGGCTCGGGCTTCATAGCAAACCGCACTCTTTTCCATCAGTTGTTGTGACGTGCGTGTGCTTTTTTCTTCTTTTTTTTTGTAACCCCTTGTCACTCTTCATAGACCTGCAAGGTGCTTTCACCATTTTGTCGTAGAAATATATAAACAAGCTTTGTATTAGCGAAATTTTGTGGATGTTCAACTCTGTGTGTGTGTGTGTGTGTTTGTGTTACGATGGATTAAAAGTGGATTTAAAAAAATGACAAACAAAAAAATCCTACAAGGTAGAGTTTACAAATCGAGAAAAAAGTAGTATTTTTGTAATTTTAGTGCTTCCTTGATTTCATCTATGCACTCAAACAAGGTAGTGCTTCTTTGGTCTGGCCTTTGCCCTCCTCTGGTGTGGAAGGGGCTTCTGCTGCTGGCTGTCAGACACAAACGAGTCCAAACTCGACTGTACTACCTTAAAGCTGAAGTGTGTCATTTTTTTATGTTAAAATACTCCTATCCAAGCTAAAAACTGTTAAAGTAAACACAGATGTATCAAAACATTGATCTGTTTGTTTGAGCAGCCTGACACAGCCAATGACTTGAGTTTAGGGGCGGGGCTTTGTCTTTGGCTGACCAATTGACCCTTTGCAGGGAGTTTGATTGACAGCCGATCTGACCAATCATAATGTAATTTTTGTCCGAAGCAAACCAGAGTAGATTAACGTTGGTGGACTTGAACTTGAAAAATGGTGTGTATTGACATCTTTCCACGGTTGATGCAAGATACCTTCCGATGTTCAGTCATGTTTATTTCATGCTATAACTAGTAAAGAAGAAGAGATGATCGGCTCACGTGCCACTTGAACTGAGGCGCTACAGCGATCGGTCACGACGCGTTAAAGCGCAACAAAATGGTATTTATTGTTTGACTTTCTTAAAAATGACCTAATTTTACAGCTGAGTAGGTAACCTGCTATGTCTCTGCCGTGATGTATTTTTCTCTGCGTGAGAACATGATGAGCGGCATGGCTTGTCGGACATAGCAACAGTAATGTGCGAAGGGTCAATTGGAAACCTGTTTGAAAACAGACATTGTGTTTGGCACAGAAATACACACTTCATCTTTACCTCGCCAGTTTCTGTTACCGTTTTACTTGTCAGAACGCGACTGGATTAGAATCCCAATCTGAGGGAAACGTATTTCTAGAATGTATCCATCCCAAATGCGATTGTAGCGCCCATCCAATCGGTCTCGATTCGACAGTACAGTGGAGCGGTTCGACTCTCCCAGTAGCAGAGCCCCGCCAGACATCCAGGCGGTTGACGCATTGGAGCGCTGCTGAGAGAAATGTGGCGGTAAACTAGGAGGAAGATCTTTCCAGAGCTCAATCTCATTAAGAGATACGGTCGTATCTCTGCTTTGTTTACATGTCACTCTCTCATACACTCTTTCTCTCTAGAAGCTCGAACGCTCTTTTTTTACTCTCTCCTTTCCGACAGGGGAAGATCTGCGGGTTTTTTCTAGCTCTTACCTTGTGGCTACTTCTCTCTTTGTCCTTCGTGTGTGTTTTTTGAAGTCTAAACGTGTACCAGTGTATAACTGCGTGTCGTCCGTGTCTTTTACGGGGTCTAGGGATGGGTCCGTCCCTTATATGCCGGGACCCGTTGCTTTTGTTCTGTGGGGGTCTCCTCCAACCTTCGGCCTGTGGATCTAGTGCAGTTGTGAGCGAGTGTGTGCGCATGTATGGGAGCGCCGGCGGCCTCTCTTTACCCCCCTCTATCCAGAAACACACCCCAAACCTGAATGTTTACATGCCTGAATTCTCTTTCGACTTTTACTAGAGCGCACGCTAAGTACAGAACGCCTTATTCAGTGTTTAAGTACCCTATCAGGACGTGCCTTTCGGCTTTCCCTTTTACGGTACCGAGCT
Source organism: Sinocyclocheilus grahami (assembly GCF_001515645.1). Classification (NCBI taxonomy): domain Eukaryota; kingdom Metazoa; phylum Chordata; class Actinopteri; order Cypriniformes; family Cyprinidae; genus Sinocyclocheilus; species Sinocyclocheilus grahami. Next base: position 1,219,358 of record NW_015505429.1, on the reverse strand, counting down.
GTTACGTGGACACGGCCTCTGAATATTACAGCCGCTTTTGACCAATTCGCCCTACAAGATCTTAAACTGAATGAGTGTTTGTGCTTAGTATGTATACTACTAAATACGCGAGAGATGTGCTGGTTTACATGATTATATATATATATATATATGGAGAAGTATAAAATGTGTATATAGCACTGTGTCTTGTGTAAACATGAGATGTATGGTTATGTGCTGTACAGCGATGTGGTAACGTGTGGCTCTGATTGGTTGCTGGTGAACACAATGAAACAGCGTTAAGCAATACAGGGAGATCCAGAAGGGAATTTTCATTGATATGGCTTCATAAGTCAAATAACACAGTTGTATAGAGTGTCCCTTTAGAAATGGTTCTTTTTAATGACTTTAATATGTTTTTCTTTTTTATGCAATTGAGATGCAATACGGCTAAGAAAGCCTTCCTCATAACGGAAGGGTTTATTGAAGAGATTGGTTGTTTTAAGGGTAGTCCGATCCTGTACTGTACGTTGCAGACAGCTCAGATGGTTCGAAAAGAAGGTCGACATTTAAGAATCGCTGGCTGAGAGGGACTTTTTTTATTAGGAATATACACAGACAGCCCAATCTCACAGGGAGAGCCTTAAACCTTCGAGGAAAACAAAGCTATCAGTAATGTCTGATCTCCTTTACAATCCAATGTGTTTTCTTTACTGACGTAAGTACACTTTTTCAATACAGCCATATTATAAAAGGTATATACATATATCTGATTATATATATACATATATATTTGTGTGTTTGTGTAGATAAATATATAGATGATATAATTTGTTATAGACCATTTTATTCAGTGTTTCAGAACACGTCAATACATTTCAACACTGTCAATCTAGAATGTACAGATCCAAATGAAAAATAATAAAAAAGGTTAAAAAAAAGAAAAGAAAAAAAAAAATCCAAAGGGAACCTTCTTCAATGCAATACATTTTTTCCAGCCCTCATTTTAGCAATCGCTAGACAAGTTGACCAAAAAGTACATTTGATGTTTGGATACAGGAGAAGTGAGGTATCACATCAAATCCATTTCAAGAATGACACGATCGTTTGGCTTGGCCCTGTGTGTGTGTGTGTGCGTGCGCATGTGATTTCTTCCTCTTGTTTTCTTAGTTCATACAAAATGTCACTTTTAATTCACTACATCTATGGCCCTGCGATTTGTTGTTCACAAAGTACATGCTCTTGCAAGATTGGAGGGAATTTTCCTCTTGAATCAGCAGTGAATATATTAGAGGAGAGTTTGTGTGCTAAACCTTGTATCATTTTTATCAAGAAGTGGATCTAGCGTTTGTGTCATTACGGTACCATGTCCCATTGTTTTGCTGCTTCAAGACCTTGTCTTTTGTGGAAACTAAATCGGAGTCAAAGGGCATACATTGTTTTCTTCATCGTCTCATTTTTTTTTTTTTTTGACTATTTACATCTAATGACTATCAAGTTCGTTATGATTTTCCTTTTTTTAAACATAGTTTTTGGTAAATACTGCTAGTAAGATTTTATATTTTTACATATGTCGTGAGTTTTTTTTATTTATATGCCACTTAGCTTGGATGTCTTGAAATGGTGTTGGTTTTATTTTCAATTTGTATTTCTCTGTATTGTGTGATTTTCATACATCTTGAGAATGTGGAGACAAATGCATTTCAGTATTTTTAAATTGTTAAAATCTAGTTTCCTAGCTCAAATCTATATAGTGGAAATTATTTGATGTCATAAATTATATTTTAATTCATGTAAATAGTAAAAAAAAAAAAAAAAAAGAAAGAAGATGATGGCTTCCTTTTAAACTGAACACATTTCTCTTCCGAGATTGTTTACATTATTAAACTGTAGAAACTGATCCTCATATACTGTAAAATAAAAAGTACATATATTCATTGTTTTGCCTCCAAAAAATAAAATCCATAATGAACAACATTCAACTTTGTGATTCATTCATGCACTACATTACTATGTTATTTATGCCAAATAAATGCTGCAGTGAACTGCAATAACACCTTCTGCAGAATTCAATGCTATTCTTTGAGCAAGTGCTGAATAGCAACTTGAGAAAGAGGATTTTGAAAAACCCAGCAGCACTTGCTTTAGGCCGTCACTTTTTTTCACATGCTCCAAATGACATTAGGCATTGCATAAACAGAATGGCTCAGCTGGAAACCGTCTGATTGGTTGCAGCATTGAAATGCCAGCCAGTGGCAAATGGCATTCTGTGTTGTATCCATGCAGAGTGCCTTCAGTTTTAGATGGTGAAGCTAATTGTGGCGGTTCCTTTCACTGAGGGTATGTAGCAGAACATGCTGAATGAGAGCACTGTTAACGCAGCCATTCGGAGAGCTGGTGGCAATTTGCTGCTCCGCTGGTTTGTGATTCAGATGTCAGTATAATCATTCCCTACGGCACTGTGTGTGTGTGTGTGTGTGTGTGTGTGTGAGAGGGGGATGCACATCTATCTGAACAGGTCTGTGTACTTGCTGTCACGTCAGAGCTAATTTTGGCTTCTGCAGTGGTTGCAGATTTTCTCGACTCCACCTCTTTGCTGTAAGAGTGAGGTAAATGTAGCAGAAAACGTGACATCATAGCCATTGACGTGCAGTGACTGCATCTGTGACATGACGTAAATGCTAGCATTGAGCCCGCCTCTTTTTGCTGTCCTGCCAATCAGCTCTCATCCTTCCCAGTCGATTAGGCCAACAATGTGTTATCCAATGCTGTTATGTATGTCCCAGTGGGACAGTTAGCACTAGTGCTAGGGGCAGAAGTCTTATTTTGCACAGCAACACGGTTACACAAGCTTAAAAACAATAACAAGGCTAGGCTCAAAAATTTCTAATTTTATATTTATTTATACATTTCTACATATAAATAATGAAAAAAGTAACATGGACTTTCCAAATGTATTCACACTATACTCTCATGTACATTTTCAGCCATTGTCACTAAAGTATAACTTTACAAAACCTGGTGTCACCACTGAGACATTGCAATAATCTGTTACTCACACTAAAAGGTTTGCTTTACCTATAAATTTAAGACTAGTGCAAATAATTGTAACAGGACATCCTGTGGAGAGAAATAATAAAAGCGATCCAAATTATGTGTGCATTGACATACGTTCTCAATGTCTGTTTTTGTGCAGTTTGACGTCTAGGAAATGACACGGGTCTTGGACTGAGATGGGGCCGGGACCGCGTTTCCTGTAAGGAAAGAGAATTTGGATATGGAAAATAAAATAAATGACATGTCAATTGTTTGTAATGTGCATTCTTAATCGAATGGTTCATACATTTAAAATACATACATATATATTTATTCATTCCAAAATTGTTTACAGAAATCATTCCAAAACTGTGAAATACAAAAGGTGAAATTTTAAAGAATGCTCACGCTGCTTGTTTCCATACATTCAAAGCAAAAGGACAAATACGGACAAAAGTAGTCCATATGAAGTCAAACAGTAAATTTGTGCCAAAAACATACCTTAAAGATTAAAGGAACAGTTAAATAAAAAAATGTTTGCATTTTGCTGAAAATGTCCTCACCCTCAGGCCATTCAAGATGTAGATGAGTTTGCTGCTTCAACAGATTTGGAGAAATTTAGCATTACATCACTTGCTTTTCAACTCCGCATCTTGTGAAGTGAAAAGCTTCACCATATGTTAATTTATAGACTGGAGTGGTGTGGATTATTGTGATGTTTTTATCAGCTGTTTGAACTCTTATTCTGACGGCACCCATTCACTGCAGAGGATCCATGGGTGAGTAAGTGATGTAATGTTACATTTCTCCAAATCTGTTCTCATGAACAAACTTAGATGGCCCGAGGGTGAGTAAATTTGCAGCTCATTTTCATTTTTGGGTGAACTACGTTTAAATATTATTCCCGAGAATCTTGTCCTTCTCAGTAGACGTGGACTTTTATGATTCTGCAATATGTTTTGTCTGCAGCTTTTTGCACAAATCAAACAAAAACACGTCTGTTTGATGTAGCCTAATAGACTGCAGTTAGAATGCCAAGGAAAATAGTACCAAACAAACCCAAAGCGCCACTTGCTTTGATTCAGCCATTGTTATCAAATCGTTCGAATAAACGATTCAGTAATTCAATCAGTTAGACCGGGATTTGCTGCCACTTGCTGGTGGTTTTAGCTTCATATTTAAAGTATCATTTGATATTTTGATAATCAAAATGTTATTTTTAAAACATTAATCTCATAGCATTATTTATGCAGTTGTAATTTCAATGTAAATGCATTCATGCCACCTCTGAGCTGCATTAATCTTTCAAATCAAAATGCAAAAATACAACATCTAGCATGTCTTAGAAGATCTTTATTTACTCATTATGCCCACAATACTCCCACTTTACTCACGCCCAATCCCTCTTGCAGGAGTTCTCTCGCTTCCACGTAGAGATCACACCCATGCTAGAGCGTCTGCTGAACAACAGGAAGGAGTGGAACGCTCTGAAGGAAATTCATGAGGCCAAGGTAGCCAAGCTGGAAGAGGCTAAAGAGGGGGCAGATGGTGTCACCTCAGCTGCTAATCAAGGTAGATAGTGACTGAAATGGTGTCTCACAGTCTCTTAAAGCAATAGTTCACCCTAAAATGTGGAAGACAGATGATTTGTTCAAATGTTTACGTTGCTCTTTTACATAAAGTGGGTGTAAAATGGCACAATGCACACATCTTTTAGTTCCAACAAAATGACATTCTTAAGTAACATTCACAAAATCACGTTTTGAAATGTATGAATAATTTGAATTGGTAGAAAATAGAATCCTATGTGAATCCATGTTACCTCCAGCCCTCTCCACTTCACATTCTCTACTTCCAGCAGGCCTGCACTGTAACGTTCACACTAAAACTCAAGTATACAGACATCTGATCAAGACCAGCATTGTGCATTTATGCTGATGATTATGTGTCTGCTTCCTGATGGACTCTCGTCTGGATCCTGTGAACATTTAGAAGTGTAGATCAATGAAGTCCCATATGTCGTTTTGTTTACTAATCGAAATGGAGGACCTCACCTTGTAAACGAAAGAACAGACGAAATCAATAAAACCACACTGCAGTTTGGGAAGTTCGTCCGCTTTGTTCCGGTCCATCATGGGCTGGAAAGGAAGCAGCATGTTCTTAACTGAAACCACAACCTACCGATTCCCAGCTGATTGCTTACAAATTGTAGTCTGCTACTGATTACAAATAACATTCATTATAGATTACATTTGTAATATTTTAAGTAATGTATTCTGGCTACTTTTGGATTACTTTTAACCTAACATATGTGACCCTGGAGCACAAAACCAGTCTTAAGTCTCCGGGGTATATTTGTAGCAATAGCCAACAATACATTGTATGGGTCAAAATTATCGATTTTTCTTTTATGCCAAAAATCATTAGGATATTAAGTAAAGATCATGTTCCATGAAGATATTTTGTAAATTTCCTACCGTAAATATATCAAAACGTAATTTTTGATTAGTAATATGCATTGCTAAGAACTTAATTTGGACAACTTTAAAGGCGATTTTCTCCATATTTTCATTTTTTTGCACCCTCAGATTTAAGATTTTCAAATAGTTGTATCTCGACCAAATATTGTCCTATCATAACAAACCATACATCAATGGAAAGCTTATATATTTTGAAAAATTGACACTTAAGACTGGTTTTGTGGTCCATGGTCACATATAGACTTGAATGGGATTATTGTTATGAAAAGCAAAGAGCAAACTAAAATATATTCCATTCTTTGAAGCATGGGTCACACATTCATTTATATTACATTTACATGGCTGTTTAATACTGTGAATATTTAAAGCTAAATGATATACGGTAACACATGAAGGGCCATGCAACTAAAGTAGAAAGTTCGAAGACACTTTCAAAAGTTGACATTATATTCTTGCATTTCCAATCACAGCTAAGGAAAATGCATGGGGAGTTTGGGAGCGGTCTGGTAGACTGGGCCATTGTGACCGCTCTTTCTGATTCACTGCACCGCATAATAGGCAGTACATCACGACATGACCCATGGGAACTTTTCATTCTTATTCCCTTTCTCTCAGCCCCCTTCATTCCAGGCACTTTCTCACAATAGGCTGCTGCTTCAGCACTGTCCTCTCCAGGTCACCCTGCTCCCAGAATTCTGCAACAACGGACAGCGCCACCTACACGACACAGTCAGTAATAAACTTAGATTTATGCTCTTTATAGATGCATTTGGAGAGATGCGAATATGGATTTTACGTGTAACTAGATTTCAAATATATTAACTGTGCATTAGAGACCATTAATGACTTAAACCAAGCAGAAATCGCTACATAACGATTCCCACTGAGACAGACCTGGCACATGTCCCATTTGCAACTATAAAATTTGGCTCTATCATTGTTCTTGGATCTACTTCCACGATTCAGCATTACCTCATCTCTAAGCAGAGTTTTTCCAAACTCTAGATGGTGCCTCTCAAGAATGGAGGAACCATGCAGCTTTGCCCGTGGATTCCCAGACCTGGCAAAGACATCACAGAAATGGAATCTTAAAACCTAGAAGGGTCACAGACTTTCAGTAAAAATGAACACAAATAGGCATGATGCAATGTGCAATGCAGTTTGCATAAATTTAACGATTTTAATAATTCATATGTAAACGTTGGCTCCTTAGATCTTTGATTAGAGTGTATTTTGAATGCAAATAAAAATGCATCTTTGACCACTGAATTACATGATTATTGTAGGCATGATAACTTACAGTGGGGAAAAAAAGTGGAGGACAGAGGAGTCTCTTAAAGAAGAAGTTACAGGTCTGTGAGGGCCAGAAATCTTGCTTGTTTGTAGGTGACCAAATACTTATTTTACCGAGGAATTTACCAATTAATTCTTTAAAAATCCTACAATGTGATTTTCTGGATTTTTTTTCTCATTTTGTCTCTCATAGTTGAGGTATACCTATGATGAAAATTACAGGCCTCTCTCATCTTTTTAAGTGGGAGAACTTGCACAATTGGTGGCTGACTAAATACTTTTTTGCCCCACTGTATGCCATTCTCTACCCCTTCTCGTTTCATTTCAATGCATGTCACTTTTTTTCTCAGTGGAGCACAAAATAAATGTTTTTCAAAATGTCTTTGCATACTGTGAAAATGTTGCCCAGTAGCTGTCAAGTTGCAATTTTCCTCGGTTAATGCATATCAGGTCAGGTTTTGAACCCATCTGTTTGCACGCTAAACAAAAATGCTGCCACAAAACTGGTCTGACATCTAAATAAAGTACTACTAAGTTACATTGATTTAGAAGAATGTGTTTTTTGGTGCACCCACTGGTGCATGATACCCCTGGTAGTGGATGTCGGTGATATAAAAATGAGAATGTCTCCACACTATATTTCTGAATATTGTAATACATACACATTTTTCTTTAGTAAGAGCAGTGGGACATTGACTTTAATGAGTGCATACTTCATCTGGTAGAGGTTGTTAATGCCGCGGTGGTCAATATCATGACAGAGCCCAGCGGTCACCATCGCCATCGTCTCCAGGTCCGTATAATAGCACTTCAGGTCACCTGTCTGAGACACAAAAGAGCAGGTTTAATAGGCTTCAAGGCGGAGCCACGTTAAGACACACCCCCTACTCTTGTAGAGCAAGAGGCTGACTAGTGAGGGCTCATTAGGCTCAGTGAAGCATGGGAGTAGTGCTGAGAAAGGCTCATTAGCAGCCTGGCTTGCGTTTCTTCCAGCCCTCCAACACTCCATCCTTCCTGACGTACAGCCAGCTCGCAGTGATTACACATGACTTAACCAGGAGCAGGTTTACACTCGACTGATTAATTAGACGGGGCCGTCTGCCATTTCAGAGAATGCGTGTTGGAGATGGGCTGTATCATTAAACATATTCCCTAAAAAATGTCCACGACTCTAGCACCCACTAAAGAGAGGGGCAAATTGATCAAATGCTCTGTTGCAAGGCTAGCATAGCTGGTTTGTTTATTTAGTTTTTTTGTTTGCAGGGTGAGAACAGTAAATGTATTCATAGCTAGGGCTTCACTAGCTTTTGCTGAGCAAGATGAGTTGTTGTCTCTGAAGTGAGAGCAGATTTGGAGAGGGGCTGAGATGAGATTTTTAGGCCCCCTTAACAAGCGTCTAGAAATGAAATGTTTGAAATGTCATTCCGAGTGGTTTTTCTCTTACCACGAGCAGTGTAAACATGGTCTGACCCAAATTGAAGCCATGCCTCCAGTTGTGGTAGGTGATCCTCCTGTAACCTTTACTGACCGAGTACACAAAGCGCGCCAGGGTCTAGAGAGAAATCAATTTCAGCTAAGTCTTACAAGGCATAGCAAATATTGTATTTACGTTGTCTGTACAGTGTGCAATAAAATATCTTAAAGAGAGTGCACTGAAACAGTGCATTTTTAGATGAATTTTAGCAGCAGTATTTAGTGATGCTTGGTAGGACGAATGTACATAAATCATTGATGATAACTTGAAAAATGAAACTTGGGTGCATATCCCGTTTGTGTTGTAGACATGAATTATATCTTGTTTTGAAAATGATAAAATGGGTAAAAATTTATTGAAGGAGGGACCCAAGCCATCTAGAGACCAGGGCCAGATTCACCTAAATCTTCCTAAGGAAGAAATGTAATTATTTATATTATCGCTCACTAGTGTTACTTCAGAGTATGAAACTCTTTCCACATTTATATAGTATAGTCACGTGAGGAGATACAGTATATAGTATAGTTTTTTTATTTCATTGCAAAATGTAACTATATTGTTGTCCAACTGTTTATATAATATTGGATATCCAAGTGTGTCCAACTATATCCGCGATACATAGGGCGATATATATACTATATAGCATTTCTCAACTGCTTGATTCCTTGTATTGGCTCAAACTGTATTATCGGCCATCTGAATCTGCTTTGAAACAAAGCGTATTGTGAAAACGGCTATAAATTTTACTTGACTTGTCATTTTACCTTTGGGTATTTAAAACAAGTTAAAGGTTTCAATTATTACAATGTATTGTAAGTATTACTGTACAATGAGTTTTAAGATTTTTTTTCAGGTATTCAAATTCTTCTTAGGTTTTGACTTTAGAACAAAAAGAAAAGAACAGTCTTAAGAGATGTTGCTTGGAAATATTCTTAACTTTAAGTTAGAAAATAGAAAGAAAATAGCATTAAGAAGAATTTTATTTGTATTTTGCATTTTTTGTGAATCTGGCCCCAGGAACATTAATGTGGCTTGTTTTGTCTTATAAAGTAAGCAAACATCATCCCAGAACAACCATAACCTCTTAAATTTTCTTTAGTTAGATACAGTATATAGTCAAAATATACCAACTGGATTGGAGTTGTCATTATCACTCACCTCACGTGGAATATGGAATTTGTCTACCACACCCAGTTCATAGTACATCTTGATGCCACACTTCACCAGGTCAAACTCACTGAACTCAAAGTCACAGAAGTGAAACTCAAAGATCTCTGATTCCTCTGAGTCTGGTAGTGTTTCGTACTGCAGAGAGAGACAGCACAGCTGAACACACACACAGCTATAAAACAACTAGACTTTAAACTATGCATGAATTTTTTGTGTTTTACCAGATTATCCTCCAGCTCATCCTCGTCACATTCATCAGGTTCTTTGTCATACACCTCACGTGTGTTCTGAACATAAAAAAATAAATTTTACAAGGCTAATATTCCATGACTCTTTTTCTATGTTCATACAACCCATTTTAATCAGGCAATCAATCATACTGTCATATACGACAGCACTGCTTTTCCACATGATCAAGATACTTCATTCTATAGGATATCCTGCTATTACCAGCTTTACCAATGTAGTGTAATTCATTTTAATTAGTGCACACTAGGGACTAAGCCATGTCAAGTTGGAGAAACCCACCAAGATATTCTGAATCTCATCTTTCCTGCACTTGACGTGGTACATGACCATGTCCTGAAAGATGTCCTTGCGATTTTCCAGCTTGTTCATCTTGTCATACGTGTGTGTATTCAACAATGACCAGCCCAGGAACTGAGTGAGTGACTGAAACAGATTCAGGTTTAGATTCACATTTACATTCATGTACACAAATAGGCTTAGATTCAGATTCATGTTTAGGTTTAGATTCACATTTACATTCAGGTTCAGAATTACTGCAGGTTGAGATTCAAGTTCAGATTCAGATTTACATTCAAGTTTACAATTAGGTTCAGATTCGTGTTCAAGTTCACATTTAATGTAGATTGAGATTCCGGTTTAGATTCACCTTTACATACAGATTCACAATTAGGCTGAGATTCAGATTCATGTTCAGGTTCACATTTAATGTAGATTTAGATTCCGGTTCAGATTTAGATTTAGATTCACATTTACATTCAGGTCCATTACTGTAAGTTGAGATTCAGGTTTAGATTCACACTGCTCATACAGGTTCACATTTACTGTAGGTTGAGATACATTTTTAGGTTCACATTTTCATTCAGGTTCACATTTACTGTAGGTTGAGATTTAGGTTCAGATTCAGGTTTAGATTCACATTTACTGTAGGTTGAGATACATTTTTAGGTTCATATTTTCATTCAGGTTCACATTTACTGTAGATTGGGATTCAGGCTCAGATTCGGGTTTAGATAAATCATTGATGATAACTTGAAAAATGAAACTTGGGTGCATATTCTGTTTGTGTTGTAGACATGAATTATATCTTGTTTTGAAAATGATAAAATGGGTAAAAATTAATTGAAGGAGGGACCCAAGCCATCTAGAGACCAGGGCCAGATTCACCTAAATCTTCCTAAGGAAGAAATGTAATTATTTATATTATCGCTCACTAGTGTTACTTCAGAGTATGAAACTCTTTCCACATTTATATAGTATAGTCACGTGAGGAGATACAGTATATAGTATAGTTTTTTTATTTCATTGCAAAATGTAACTATATTGTTGTCCAACTGTTTATATAATATTGGATATCCAAGTGTGTCCAACTATATCCGCGATACATAGGGCGATATATACTATATAGCATTTCTCAACTGCTTGATTCCTTGTATTGGCTCAAACTGTATTATCGGCCATCTGAATCGGCTTTGAAACAAAGAGTATTGTGAAAACGGCTATAAATTTTACTTGACTTGTCATTTTACCTTTGGGTATTTAAGACAAGTTAAAGGTTTCAATTATTACAATGTATTGTAAGTATTACTGTACAATGAGTTTTAAGATTTTTTTTCAGGTATTCAAATTCTTCTTAGGTTTTGACTTTAGAACAAAAAGAAAAGAACAGTCTTAAGAAATGTTGCTTGGAAATATTCGTAACTTTAAGTTAGAAAATAGAAAGAAAATAGCATTAAGAAGAATTTTATTTGTATTCTGCATTTTTTGTGAATCTGGCCCCAGGAACATTAATGTGGCTTGTTTTGTCTTATAAAGTAAGCAAACATCATCCCAGAACAACCATAACCTCTCAAAATTTTCTTTAGTTAGATACAGTATATAGTCAAAATATACCAACTGGATTGGAGTTGTCATTATCACTCACCTCACGTGGAATATGGAATTTGTCTACCACACCCAGTTCATAGTACATCTTGATGCCACACTTCACCAGGTCAAACTCACTGAACTCAAAGTCACAGAAGTGAAACTCAAAGATCTCTGATTCCTCTGAGTCTGGTAGTGTTTCGTACTGCAGAGAGAGACAGCACAGCTGAACACACACACAGCTATAAAACAACTAGACTTTAAACTATGCATGAATTTTTTGTGTTTTACCAGATTATCCTCCAGCTCATCCTCGTCACATTCATCAGGTTCTTTGTCATACACCTCACGTGTGTTCTGAACATAAAAAAATAAATTTTACAAGGCTAATATTCCATGACTCTTTTTCTATGTTCATACAACCCATTTTAATCAGGCAATCAATCATACTGTCATATACGACAGCACTGCTTTTCCACATGATCAAGATACTTCATTCTATAGGATATCCTGCTATTACCAGCTTTACCAATGTAGTGTAATTCATTTTAATTAGTGCACACTAGGGACTAAGCCATGTCAAGTTGGAGAAACCCACCAAGATATTCTGAATCTCATCTTTCCTGCACTTGACGTGGTACATGACCATGTCCTGAAAGATGTCCTTGCGATTTTCCAGCTTGTTCATCTTGTCATACGTGTGTGTATTCAACAATGACCAGCCCAGGAGCTGAGTGAGTGACTGAAACAGATTCAGGTTTAGATTCACATTTACATTCATATAGGCTTATAGGCTTAGATTCAGATTCATGTTTAGGTTTAGATTCACATTTACATTCAGGTTCAGAATTACTGCAGGTAAGTTCAGATGTTCAGATTCAGATTTACATTCAAGTTTACAATTAGGTTCAGATTCGTGTTCAAGTTCACATTTAATGTAGATTGAGATTCCGGTTTAGATTCACCTTTACATACAGATTCACAATTAGGCTGAGATTCAGATTCATGTTCAGGTTCACATTTAATGTAGATTTAGATTCCGGTTCAGATTTAGATTTAGATTCACATTTACATTCAGGTCCATTACTGTAAGTTGAGATTCAGGTTTAGATTCACACTGCTCATACAGGTTCACATTTACTGTAGGTTGAGATACATTTTTAGGTTCACATTTTCATTCAGGTTCACATTTACTGTAGGTTGAGATTTAGGTTCAGATTCAGGTTTAGATTCACATTTACTGTAGGTTGAGATACATTTTTAGGTTCACATTTTCATTCAGGTTCACATTTACTGTAGATTGGGATTCAGGTTCAGATTCAGATTCGCATTTACATTCAGTTTTACATGTACTGAGATTCAGGTTTAGATTCACATCTACATTCAAGTTTACAATTAGATTCAACTTTACGTTCAGATTCACAATTAGGTTGAGATTCAGATTCATGTTCAGGTTCACATTTAATGTATGTAGATTTAGATTCCGGTTCAGATTTAGATTTAGATTTACATTCAGGTTCATTACTGTAAGTTGAGATTCAGGTTTAGGTTCACACTTCTCATACAGGTTCACATTTACTGTAGGTTGAGACTCACACTTTCATTCAGGTTCACATTTACTGTAGGTTGAGATACATTCTTAGGTTCACATTTTCATTCAGGTTCACATTGTAATGCACTATTGTAATGCACTCCTAGGTGGTTGTCCTGCATCTTCAATAAACAAGCTACAGGTAGTCCAAAATGCAGCGGCTAGAGTCCTTACCAGGTCAAGAAAATATGATCATATTACCCCAATTTTACAGTCTCTGCACTGGCTACCTATTAAGTTCCGTATCAGTTACAAAATATTATTACTTGCTTCCTGATAACATTCAGGGTTCAGACACACTCTCTCTGTTTAAATCTAGATTAAAGACACATCTCTTTGGCCAAGCATTCAAATAATGCATCTCATAATCTTGTACTGCAGTTATATCTGATCAAATATGCACATTATTATTCTTTAGTTTGGGTTAAACAAATCAATTTTGCTTGGTTGGAGCTGCAGCTACGCTAATTATGTCTCTATTT
>NW_015505429.1:1176266-1205651 GCF_001515645.1 Sinocyclocheilus grahami | reverse complement strand
CATTTTCATTCAGGTTCACATTTACTGTAGGTTGAGATACATTCTTAGGTTCACATTTTCATTCAGGTTCACATTTACTGTAGATTGGGATTCAGGTTCAGATTCAGATTCGCATTTACATTCAGTTTTACATGTACTGAGATTCAGGTTTAGATTCACATCTACATTCAAGTTTACAATTAGATTCAACTTTACGTTCAGATTCACAATTAGGTTGAGATTCATGTTCAGGTTCACATTTAATGTATGTAGATTTAGATTCCGGTTCAGATTTAGATTTACATTTACATTCAGGTTCATTACTGTAAGTTGAGATTCAGGTTTAGGTTCACACTTCTCATACAGGTTCACATTTACTGTAGGTTGAGACTCACACTTTCATTCAGGTTCACATTTACTGTAGGTTGAGATACATTCTTAGGTTCACATTTTCATTCAGGTTCACATTGTAATGCACTATTGTAATGCACTCCTAGGTGGTTGTCCTGCATCTTCAATAAACAAGCTACAGGTAGTCCAAAATGCAGCGGCTAGAGTCCTTACCAGGTCAAGAAAATATGATCATATTACCCCAATTTTACAGTCTCTGCACTGGCTACCTATTAAGTTCCGTATCAGTTACAAAATATTATTACTTGCCTATAAGGCCCTTAATGGGTGAGCTCCTGCAAACCTAACTAGTCTTCTACCACGCTACAATCCATCACGCTCCCTAAGGTCGATTTTGCTTGGTTGGAACAGCAGCTATGCTAATTATATCTATTTGTTTCTCTGTTGGGATTTACACAAGCTTCAGTCTGGATCCAGAACACCTGAGAAGAGATGACCTCAGGACCTCAGATGATGCCAACCCTGAAACAACATACAGAACTACCACATTTTGCAATAAGTTTGATTGCATCATATAATAATTGCTGTTAATAGTGTTCATTGTCTGTTTGATTACGTCTTTAATTGATTTTTCCGAACATTTCTGCCATATGTACATTAACGGGAACAGCAGCTATGCTAATTATATCTATTTGTTTCTCTGTTGGGATTTACACAAGCTTCAGTCTGGATCCAGAACACCTGAGAAGAGATGACCTCAGGACCTCAGATGATGCCAACCCTGAAACAACATACAGAACTACCACATTTTGCAATAAGTTTGATTGCATCATATAATAATTGCTGTTAATAGTGTTAATTGTCTGTTTGATTACGTCTTTAATTGATTTTTCCGAACATTTCTGCCATATGTACATTAACTGAGTCATTACTGATAAGCTACCTCTAAATATTGTAGAAACTTAATTTGCTGTAAAGTTGCTTTGCAATGATTTGAATCATGAAAAGCGCTATACAAATAAACTTGAATTGAACTGAAATCGGGTGGAAATTAATGGGAAAACTAAAAAAGCCTCACATCTCCACAGGGAACCTGATTGAACTCAACTGAAAGTCTCTGTGGACTGTAGCACTAAGATAAAACAGACACATTTGTACAAAGTACTTTTTAGAGACTTTAGAGATTTGGCTTAGCAGTTTAGTTGAATCCAACAAACCCAGCATAATAAATTGAAAACAGGGTAAACTTTCTCTACACTATGAAATGTTCTCGATGAAATGTTCAAAAATAAATAATGCAGAGTCTGCTGATCTATCCATTACTATATATTTAGCTATGACACACTACTGTTCTATACTGTGGCCTCAAATACCTCCATTAGTGTTTCGTCCATGTCATCAAAAGGCTTTCCATCTTTCCTGTTATAGAATGTGGCCACGCCAACAATTTCCTCTTTCTTGTTTACGATGGGCAAAGAGAGTACATTCTTTATTGTCCATCCAGATTCATCCAGAGGCTCTTTCTGGCAGGACAAAAACAAACTTTAACCAAAATACATTTCGGGAAAATTTCTAAAATTTTGTAGATATACAAAATGCTGAGGTGTACAGCTTTTATTTTTGAAACACTGCTAATTAAATTGCATTCATTATTATTATTATTATTATACAGGGCTTTCATAGGTGCGTAAGTTAAGGTGAGCTCACTTGAAAGTCAAAGAACTCGTCTTCAGCTGCGTTCATGATATTACAGATCTGTAAGACAGAGTGAAGAGAAAGCAGCAGTCATGCTCACTGAGAAGGGGCATTGCTTTCTGATTAATTACTGTTCACAAAATTACAATTATCCATCATTTCAGTGTGGGAGCACATTCTATTCCCCCTCGCTGTGCACATGACAGGAACATTATAAACCATAATAGCTTCCAACTTGTCTGACTACTGTGGCATCAGGAGAGGAGAATGGAGGTCTAGACTCTCACCAGGCCGTTCTCTGCAACGCAGATGGGAAGTCCACTTACTAATGCCCAGTGGTCAGCTGGAGGGTTACTGTAACGACAATGCATGTGTGTCTGAACAGAACAATCCAGCACTTTACTTTAAATGGATCCCATTTTTATTTTCTAGGTAGTCTAGAAAAATCTAATATATGCATTAAAAGTTGTAAAAATTATTTTTAGTAACATTTTAATAACACTGTCTCTTATTTGAAATACAGTAAAAAACAGTAATACTGTCAAATAATATTACAATTTGTAATAACTTTTCTTTTGTAAAATTTTTTAAATCTAATTTATTCCTGTGATGCAAAGCTGAATTTTCAGCATCATTACTCCAGTCTTCAGTGTCACATGATCTCATTTGAATATGCTGATTTGATGCTTAAGAAACATTTATTATTATTATTATAGTTGAACAGATATGCTTTTTTTTTACCCATGATTCTTTGATGAACAGAAAGTTCTAATATTTTGTGACATTATAAATGTATTTACTGTCACTATTGATTAATTTAATGCATCCTTGCTAAATAAAAAACATTTTGAATGGTAGTGTATATATGCCAGGAATATGAAGATTTGTACTTTCAAATAAATAATTATGTCTTAGACCTGGCTCAATAGGAGGGCCTCCTGAAGATGGGCCCAGTCATGAGTTTGGCCCACCCTTGCAAACACCCAGAAACTGTCTGACCCACCTTACATCTTGGAACTGGAGAGCCAGACATGCTATTTCTTGATACAGTGTGTTTATAATTACAATGCATGTAATGTAGAATGATGCATGATAATGCATGTGGCAATACTGGGCTTAATTAAATGCCAAGTGGAAGCTCAAATTTAACAGGCAATATAAAATGCATTAACTTACGGAATGACTTTGATGTCCTCCTTTCCATGCAATATGTAATCAATCACTTTGTAGAAAATCATTTCCTGGAGCAGAATTAATACCGTAAGTCAAACATGTGACAGCATGTAAGAATTCATTTCTCTAACATGACTAACTAAACACATATTCCCTATTTATTCGGTGTATCACTCACTCTGCCATCAGGGGTCTTTGGTCCACTATAAGGAGGCACCTTTCCCATCAGTATGGGCCAAAGATCAAAAAACTCCTACAGACAAATAAACAAAAATCAAATTATTTCAATACTCTTCAACAGACAAATTACAAGTTACAAATCCAGCTGCATATTTGATGCAATACATAACTAATGAATCACTTTAGTTTTAGTCATGCCGAGGAGGCCCACAGAGTAGCGGTCTCAGTTGAGGAAGGCTCGGACTGTATAGAGGGCCTTGTGGAACTGTCGTTCAATGTCAGTCAGCTCCTCAAACACTTTGCTGGCAGACCAGAGCAACACCTGCAAAGATCACGGAGTGGCAGTGTTTACGGGTCAATGTCTTAAATCTCAATCTCCCAGAAATCCCACATGTCCTCTTCTGGTTTCACAGTTGTGCAGGTAGCTCAGGTGAAAAACTCGAAGCACAAGATTGGCAAAGTTGAGATATTTCTTCAGCGTCTACAAGACACAGAGCTCGATTGACTTCAACAGAGCGTTTAATCTGTTCTGTAGAAATCTGTTTAATCAAAATGCTTTTAACTGTATTCATATTCAATGAAAACATTTGAGATTAAAAGTATGTGTGGGAAGCACAATGCATATAATTAATCTTTCTGGCATTGTTTACGTTTCAAATTGGCATCCTCACCGAGACTCCGACTTATTGTTGAGCATAAACACAAAGCGCTGTACTCGCTATCACAGAGAGTGATATGAATGAATGCTACCTCTTCATCCTGAGCAGTGAAATGAGGAGCGCCAATATTGTTGACCGCCATGATGACGGCCACCATGTCCTTGCCGTTCATGATGAGAGTGGCGAGCACGTTCTTGGTCTCGTATCCAGAGCTCGATTGACTTCAACAGAGCGTTTAATCTGTTCTGTAGAAATCTGTTTAATCAAAATGCTTTTAACTGTATTCATATTCAATGAAAACATTTGAGATTAAAAGTATGTGTGGGAAGCACAATGCATATAATTAATCTTTCTGGCATTGTTTACGTTTCAAATTGGCATCCTCACCGAGACGCCGACTTATTGTTGAGCATAAACACAAAGCGCTGTACTCGCTATCACAGAGAGTGATATGAATGAATGCTACCTCTTCATCCTGAGCAGTGAAATGAGGAGCGCCAATATTGTTGACCGCCATGATGACGGCCACCATGTCCTTGCCGTTCATGATGAGAGTGGCGAGCACGTTCTTGGTCTCGTATTCTGTGAGGGTGTCTAGGAAGTCACTGAAGTGGCTGTCCTGGAGAGTGAAGCACATTTAAACTTACTGTAACATTAATATGTTATGGTTATTGTAATTTAGCTTTAAATAAAGGTAGCTTATTTTGTGCTCTGTTGAAAATCGTTCACCTACTTTGGTGTTCCTGGTCAAAAATTACTGGCCTTTTAAATTCAATGCAGCACAGGTTTTTCTTTTTGGATTTGATTTGACCTCATTGGTCTGAGCTTATGCACCTCAGTTTTTGAGTGACAAAAGCATTATTTGTGAATCATTTTGGCAATGTTCACTCAAAAACTGAGGTGCATAAGCTCAGATGATTGAGGCCTATGATCAATCAGTTCCAAAAAGGAATACAAAATGTGTGCTAGTTGAAAGAAAACAGTTTAATAAAAATATTGAACCCAATGTTTGGTAATAAAATAGCATGTGGTTTTCCCATTTTTACCTGGGAACACCACAAGTGTATTGAGCTAGGAAAAAATTGTCAATGATCAGTACATTTGTTACAATATTTATTCTATGGTCTCTTTGTTACAAAGTAATAACAGTAAATTATGCATAATTGCATGCAACTAACCTTAAACCAAACCCTAATCTAAACATACTCAGTACATATAGTACACATTATATTAATCAGTAATTAATTGTATAATTACACCTTTAAAAAAAACTGCAACCTAATATTTAATAACCTTTGTTAATATCAGTTAGCAAAAATACAGCTGTTCATTGTTATAAAACTTTGAAATGTTGACAACTTGCTTGTTTGTAGGTGACCAAATACTTATTTTACCGAGGAATTTACCAATTAATTCTTTAAAAATCCTACAATGTGATTTTCTGGATTTTTTTTCTCATTTTGTCTCTCATCTTTTTAAGTGGGAGAACTTGCACAATTGGTGGCTGACTAAATACTTTTTTGCCCCACTGTATATTACAACTAATATATATACTAATATTTATAAATGCATTGGGGGTATTTTTTAACTAACGTAGTTAGCTAACATTAACAAAAAGAAGTCTATTGTAAAGCATTACCAAATATTTTTAATTCAGTTTAATTAAATATTTTGTAACACTTTATTTCACAATTTCTATTTACAGTATAGTTCAATACACATTGTTAGTTAACATTATTTAATTGCATAATTACACTGTGACTAGGATCAAATCAAGTGCAGTCAAATATAGTTTGTGGTTTTCATGGGTCAGCATCAAAACATACATTCTGGATAATATTTGAATAATGGATTTCATTGAATTTCTCTCAGGTGCCTCTGAAATATTAAATTCTCCATATTCTCTTCCACATTAACACTAGAAAGGGAGTGTAAAATGTAGATTCAAGGTAAGCACTGATATTCTGCTGATTTGAGGAACACAGCGTACACGGCGTTAGGCATTGACCTTTAGATTTAATCCAGGATCGCTCTAATTCAACTCAGATTAAAGACTTTTATCCGCTCCATAACACACTGTGTGAGAGTGTTGACCTGCGCTAATCCAGCACTGGCCTTGCATATTAACAACAGAGCTCCAGTGCACATAAAAAGAGAAGAAATCACACTCTCAAAATGTTCAAAATCCCTCACTTGTTCGGTTTAGGAAGCGGGCAACACTTTTCGCATATGCAAACCGTATATCTGTGGATATTTGTGGTTAGTCAGCAGTCTGTCAGACATCTGAAACTGAGATAGCAAGTTGTCGCCACCTTCAGGGTTTCAAATACACCCGCTTGGTATTTTGGTCACACAACGCAAAGATTGAGATCCGCCATTTTTTTCATAAGTGATTATGAACACTACAGAGGAAAGTATATTGCTGTATGAGCAGTGAAGCACACTGTGTGCCAAAGACAGTCTGTTCCTTTGAAAAATGTTTAGTAATTTCTAATCAAAGAGAGGGGGAGATTTCACTGCACATTGAGTCATATCTGGCTGTGCAACATCTCCAGCACATTTCTCAAGTTTATCAGCAGTAGCCACTAATAATTAGCATAGAATCCAGTTTTGGCGATGGTTCACCCTCAGAATAAAAAAAAAATGCACGAAGCTTTCACTGCCTTCATGAAAATTAACCATGGTTTTACTACAAACAAAAAACATGGTTACTATAGTTAAACCATGGTAACCTCAAATTAACCATGGTTTTGCTATACTAACCAGTTTAACCATGGTATTTGTAGTAAAACTGTGGTTACACAAACGGTAATCAATACACCAAAAAACAAACATGGTTAATACACTTTTACTACAATAAAATCATGGTTAATGTTCATAAGGGTGGGGTGACGATACCCTTTCAAAATATACTATGTACCATTTATGTATTAATACATACACTGGGGGTACTAATATGCACCTTTTAGGGGTAAATAAGGTACTTTTTGAAAAGTTATCACCCAAATGCAGAGGTGTAAAGAGTACCTAAAAACCATACTTGAGTAAAAGTACAGATACCTTTCAGTGAAAATTACTCCACTACACGTTACAAGTCACCATTTCCAAAACAACTTGAGTAAAAGTCTTAAGAGTATCTGATTTGAACAGTACTTAAGTATTTTACTTATACTAAATATAGGCAAAACAAATGCACTAGTCAAAGAGACATGCCAGTGATAAACTGTAATGTTGTGGAGAAGCTGGGGGAAAAGGCAGAAGCAAGCATCTATGTGCAGATATTTAATGGAAAACTAGAACAGACAATAAGCCAAAAACCAAAGGAAACAAAGAACAGAATGACTGGCAAACAGACAACCATTACATTCAACAGCTCACAAGGAACTGATGAAAAACTAGAGCTATATATACACACAGGGTTAGACAAGCTTAACAAGACAAGACACACCTGGAGACTAATCACGAGGAAACCAATGCACAAACGGACTACAAACACCACGGGAGACAGGAAGCGACAAAAGTCCAGGGCAAGGCACAGAGAGCATGAAACACAAACAAGAAAGAGTTGATTTGTGAGGAGAGCAATCACATTTATTTTCTAAAACCAAAATAAAACTGAACACCTCAAAATTATATAAAAACAATATCCTTCAAAAAGGTCTCTTCAGTGTAATAGATAAATAAAATAATGCTAAGTAAAATTAAAAAGCCGAAGCCTTCTTGCAGTGGATGTGCTGGTTTGAGCCTAATTGCCGGCTGCAGTCACGTCCTCATCTCTTATATAAAACACCTGTGATTCACAAATACGTGCTAAGGAACTAGCATCCACATAAAGTAGCCTTGTTGACAAGTTTGGGTGAGTAAAGGCAAAACGCACAAGATGCAGTACTTTCAGTGACCTGTAATGGGCAGTATCACGTCTCTTGTAGCAGAAATAAACTGCTGCAGAAAAAGTTAGGTCCATGCAAAATGTAACGTGTAACTGCAACACTCATTTCAAATGTAGTGGCGTAAAGAGTACAGATACTCGTTCAAAAATGTAGTGAAGTAGAGAGTAAAAGATGCTAATATCTTTGATACTCAGTACAACTACAAAGTATCGAAAAAGATACTCAAGTACAGTAACTAATTACATTTACTCCAATACTTTACACCTCTGCCCAAATTAAAGCTTTTGTACCTTTTTCTGAGTGTGGATGTTTGTTATTTAATCATTTCATTGCTTTCTCTGCTGGAACAAAAAAAATTATATTAATAATTTGACAGAATTTGTAGGTTTACTGGCTATATTGTGAATGGTATTGGTTTTAATAATAGTCCATTAATTTAATAATAATAGTACCTTTTTCTGAGTGTGGATGTTTGTTATTTAATCATTTCATTGCTTTCTCTGCTGGAACAAAAACAATTATATTAATAATTTGACAGAATTTGTAGGTTTACTGGCTATATTGTGAATGGTATTGGTTTTAATAATAGTCCCTGTGGGTCCACTGGTAATTTGTCATCACCTATTTGTGTTAAAACCAATAAATCCTAATGGAATGTGTCCCAAAACACACTACAGACAACCATTGTTTAATGGTTTAATGGTTCATTAGTTGATAGTTTGTAACGGTTGTAATGGTATTTGTGGAAGCCATAAGAATGTCTGTGATGGTTTCAGCAGGGTTTCATGCCAGAAAACGGTTGCTTTTAATACAATTCATTAAAAACAGGCGTGACACGACTGCTCTGCTTGTAAAAATGAGATTCTGAATAGTCACGTTCATTTATGTATATTTTATGTATATTTTCGTCTCAGAATGAAATGTGAGTAAGAATTGCTAGCGTCGCACTGATCTCTACAGGTCATATTGAGAATTGCACAAAGCCTCTGTGTTGACCTGGGCAGCAGGACGCTGAGAATCACTTGGGGTTACTGGAGATGGTTTAAAAGAGGAGTCATAATCCTGTGTCCAATAGTAATTAGGATTAGGACATTCACCTGACAGCAGTCACAGTATGCATATAAACATGTGTTGACACAGTTAGAACATCTGGAAAATTAAGAACTTTAGGTTGTTGCTTGCCAGAATTGTCACTAATTTAGTGTTGCAAACATACAATCAAGAAAAGTTTCAAGAGCTTTCAGTTCCGTTCAGTATTATGTACATGAGGGTCTAGTTCAGTTGCCTCCTTACTCAAAAGGCAAAAGTTTGAGGTTATTAGGATAACAAAATGAAATGAAAATAATGAAAAAAATTAATTAAATTGATCATGTGCGACAGTAAGGACCTTTATAATGTTACAAAAAAATCTAGCTGTTATTTTGAACTTTGTTCATCAAAAATCCAGAAAAATAATGTATAATGTTCAAATAGAAAACAGTTACTTAAAATTGTAATACATTTCACAATGTTTCACATTTCGAAAATATGCATTTTGAAACATTTCGAAAACGTGTATGTGCATGATTAAGTGTTAAAATTATGACGACACAATTGTTTCACTCTACCATTTAATAATGGCAGTCTATATTCACATAAATACATTTACATTTAATTAACAACATATTATTTAAAAAAATCTATGCAAACTGGAAACAGCTTTTATAACATCTCAAGATCTATTTAATACAGATGCTTAATCTATTTGTTTGAAAAACTGTACAAATGAAAT
The DNA here is from genome assembly GCF_001515645.1 of Sinocyclocheilus grahami. Taxonomy (NCBI): domain Eukaryota; kingdom Metazoa; phylum Chordata; class Actinopteri; order Cypriniformes; family Cyprinidae; genus Sinocyclocheilus; species Sinocyclocheilus grahami. Next base: position 1,195,953 of record NW_015505429.1, on the reverse strand, counting down.
GTGTTTTATGTAACTTACATGTATTGTAAAAAAGGTAACTGTTGACAGCTCTCAGTTTGAAAGACTGCAAGCTTATTCTGTTCAGTGTTTTCATTCTGACATAAAAAAACAGATGAACTTAATAAATGTTGGCCCTGAAAGAGAGTGAAAAAATGCTGAGTATAAATATCTAGTATTTTAAAAAGACAGTCAGTTCTGTAAATTTCCACTTGCATATATTGATTCTATTCCATGCATGTCTTTTCATAACGTGTATGTCTCTTTATAACTATAGGATAAATATGTTGAAAAACATACAAAATACAGAAGTTTTTTCATTACCTTGAAAAAACCGAGATGGTCATGAGCCCCAGAACCAGCTCAAAGCTGTAGAAGCAGAGCAGCACAGCATTGAGCACAAACTCCAGCCGTAACACAAAGGTCTGCAGCAGCAGGTAGTAGACGCTTAGCACTGCACAGGGCACCAGAACAGCAACACTCACAAACAGAGCCAGAGAGCGCTGACACAGGTTCCCCTTCCAGCCTGAAAGTCAGAATTCACAGGCCATTACACAACAAACAGCGTAATCAATCTTTTTTATCAACCTGTTACGATGACATTCATCCACTCATTGCCATAGCAGGATTGAGAGGTTCAGAACTGAACAGAAAAAGTCTTTTAAATGTATATATATTACTGCTGTCAAACGATTAATCACATCCAAAATAAGTTTTTGCTTACATAATATGTGTGTGAACTGTGCATATTTGTTATGTATATATAAATACACACACATGCATGTATATATTTAAGAAAAATATGTTACGCTTGTATACAAAATATATTTATATATAAATTATATGAATATAAATATATACATGTAAATATATGCAATTTTTTCAAAATATATAGGTGTATGCATTTCCTAATCAAGTCCAATCAGTATAATCACACACAGCTGGACTCAAATGAAGGTGTAGAACGATCTCAAGGATGATCAGAAGAAATGGACAGCACCTGAGTTAAATATATGAGTGTCACAGCAAAGGGTCTGAATACTTAGGACCATGTGATATTTCAGTTTTTCTTTTTTAATAAATCTGCAAAAATGTCAACAATTCTGTGTTTTTGTGTCAATATGGGGTGCTGTGTGTACATTAATGAGGAAAAAAAATGAACTTAAATGATTTTAGCAAATGGCTGCAATATAACAAAGAGTGAAAAATTTAAGGGGGTCTGAATACTTTCCGTACCCACTGTATGTACATTATATATATATATGGCATTGATGAGATTTATTTTCTATAGATTAAGATCTATTTTAAAACCTGCAACAAAAGCAATGATATTTCAAAATATTACTACAACTTAAAATAACTGTATTCTATTTTAATATATTTTAATTAAATATAAGTGTGGAAAACAGTTATGCTGGAAACCGTGATACATTTTTTTCAGGATCCTTTGATGAATATAAGGCATTGATTTGAAATAGAAAACTTTTGTAAAATTATAAATGTCTTTACTGTCATTTTTGATCAATTTAATGCATCCTTCCTGAATGAAAGTATTAAATTAGTAGTGTAATAAATATTATTATTTTGTGTAAGACTAATTCATCTGTTGTGTGACTGTATTACAAGTACTTATATTATGAAATGTATTTTGAATTGCAATACAGTAAATTCCTCTTCCTGTCATTTCAACTCCAATGAATATAAAAAGGAGGCAAGTTTTTTGCACAACCCAGCTCTAAAGAGGGGACTTCTGAATGAAGATGATTTTAGTCCTCTGAAGGAAATAATTCTACAGCTACTTCTTGAACGTACAGCACACTAAACAACATTGTATCACACTGACCGTAGAAGAGTCTGAGGGTTTCCAGGCCCAAGAAGAGGAGTAGCAGGACAACATCCAATATCAGATTGGCTTGTGGGTAAGGGAGGATCACCCCTACAAATGACAGAGCAAGCACTGATTACTACACATATACAATCTCAACCTCTAGATCAGGGGTGTCAAACTTAAAGGGGTCATATGATGTTGCTAAAAAGAACATTATTTTGTGTATTTGGTGTAATGAAATGTGTTTATGCGGTTTAAGGTAAAAAAAAAAAACACATTATTTTCCACATACTGTACATTATTGTTTCTCCTCTATGCCCCGCCTTTCTGAAACGCGTCGATTTTTACAAAGCTCATCGGTCTGAAAAGCGAGGTGTGCTCTGATTGACCAGCTATCCAGTGCGTTGTGATTGGCCGAATACCTCAAGCGTGTGACGGAAATGTTACGCCCCTCACCATACTGTGATGCCGTGTCCCAGTCGGAGCGACGAGATAAAAACATTAAAACCCATTATAAACGAGGCATTTGTTGCATCCAGTGGGGATATAATTACTGATTATAATGACTTATACTGTTTTTTTACGCGTTGCGTTGCATCGCGCCGCATAAACATAAAACCATGTCTGCATTTGTGATCGGATAAATGACAAACAACAAGCGCTACTCTACACTGCTCAAAACTCTTTTCAAATTCTTTAAATATAAAAAACGTATTTACAGGCTGTGAGTCAGAAGCGCCAGACTGTCCTTGCGAAGTTGGAACTGCCCCACTTTATAGAAACAGACATTGTAGTCTACTCTCTCAGGAAACGACCCCGGGCTGGACTCCGCTTCGTCCACAGTGAAAGCCGATCCCCCGATCCAGTGCAAAGTTGATGTATTTCCTCAGCGACCAGCACGGATCGTGACACATGACAAAAGGCGTGAACATTTGGGTGGCGTTATGCAAATCTTCCCACATCGTGACGTAGACATGTTGGGGCGTGTTAGAACGAGCTGTTTTAGGTAGGCGTGGTTGACTCATTGGATTTGAGACTTTAGTCTTTGCAACTTTACAGATCTTCTTTATGCATCAAGAGCTTGTAACACTCCAAAGAGAAAGGAAAAATTTTAATCGCATCATATGACCCCTTTAATTCCTAGAGGGCCGGAGCCCTGCAGAGTTTAGATTCAACCCTAATTAAACACACCTGATCCAATTAATGAAGTCCTTCAGGCTTATTTGAAAACTACATTGTATGTGTGTTGGAGCAGGGTTGGAACAAAACACTGCAGGGCTCCGGCCCTCCAGGGGTGTATTCCTGAAAGCACAGTTAACTTAACATCAGCTAAACCTTCGGTTGATTAACCCCAAACCTTGCTTACTCAAGGTATGTGGTTCCAAAAACGCATTCGGGAGTAAGTTAATTCAACTCTGAGTATGTTCCAGGTTAAGACTCAAGACATTCTCAAAAGAGCGACGAATGGACGAGTCACTATGGAAACGGACGCTAAGAAAAAGCACGCCATGCGGTTTCTTCCTTCTTTTGTTCAATGGTCGTTTACATGCTTAGTGCATATCGCCACCTAATTGATGGTTGTGCAATCATTTAAATTTTTTTTCCGTTTAATCTTTAATCCTTGAGAATATGAATGATATTGTTTGTTTAATGCTAATTATATATCAAGTCATATCAGATATGCATTTAGACATTATAGAAAATGCAGATCCATGTGTAAGATAATATAAAATGTAATAAATATATAATTAAACATTACCTTGTCATAGTGTTTTATAATTCATACAGATAACTGTTATATATGCCAATAAACTAAATATAATCATATTAGTATAATATATTACCTTATTTATTACTTATATTAGCGCATCCTCATTAACATTTCATACAAATATATATATATAAATAAAATACACTATATTACATATTGTAATATTATATAATGTTGTGCGCTATCTGTCACGCCCACTGAAGGCTCATCAGTAGATCCTGCTTTTTGGAATACCCCCCAGGAATTGAGTTTGACACCCTGCTCTAGATGCTTTACTGAGCCCATACATCACCTTTGTAGATAAACATAAGAATCTCAGCGATGAAGAACGCTGCAAAATACCAGCCATTCAAATGAAACAGGATCTGCAGTGGTGTGGAGGACAACTGAGATACTTTGTTAAGATGCCACATAAACAGACCAAACAAAGATAGATGTGTAATTAAGAAAACTGTAAAGGACAGCTTGAAAGGATACCACAGGTTGTCTTCCTGCAAAAGCGAAGTTAAATTAGTAAGGTCATCCTTTATTGTCTCCCTTAGGAGAAATTTGTGAGAGCAGGTCAACTTACAACAACATTACACTTAAGACCAAAAAATAAAAAAAAACACTGAATTAATGAACATAATGTTCGACTAAAAGTAGAGGAGAGACTGGGAATTGTAACCCCTTTTGTCTCTGGCCGTTTTGGTCCTGAAACTCTCAAAAATTGCCTACCCACATCTGATCACTATAAATATCTGCCATTTTAAGATCTAATTTGATCATAAAGTTAAAAATTATGCTGAATTTTTTTTTATTATTTCATCTGCAAACATGAAACATGAAATTCATATTCTCATAAAATCCACCTATTTAAATATAACTGATTTTTAAATAAGAAAATAAATCGTATGCGCCACTGAATGAACGAGTTAAGGGGGATTTTTCTTTCTTTCCAGAATTCTGGCTTTTTTTTCCGCCATTCGACTCAAACAGGCATTAATTGATCGCTTTTCGTTTACCAAATCATTTTACTTGGCTTCATAAAAAGCCATTCGTTCTATTCACAATAAAATATAGGCAAATGTGTGCCGACATGGAGCTAAAATCAACTTATTTACAACCAACCCCACATCTTTCTGCTTAGTGCTTACCGTGCGCGGCCATATTGAATTGTCATGGAAACGGCATACTGTGGGCGGAGACAACCTTCAGCCGTCCAATCAAAACCCACGTCAAGAAAACAAGCGCGCTTATTTGACAACTTTACATGTCTTTATTTGAACGGGAACTATTTTAAGGCATTCTATTTTACTTATAAACTCAACCCATTACACTGCAAGAAAGTACATGCTTTTTGAAGAATTTTTTTTTTTCAGTTTTTGTTAATCACTAGATAAAACCATTAATGAAATAAAAGCACATCAGAACAAACAAGCTATAATTAATAAAAAAAGATCAAATAAAATGACAATTTCTGCATTAGTACTGAATCACTTAATGACTTAACACATATTATGATGTGAATTAGCTACAGTATGTTATCATTATGAGCGTCTATGATAGGGTGACCATAAGTGCCATTTTCCCAGGACACGCGCGTCCTGGCCAGGATTTCTATATTGCCTAAAATATCTAGGTTTTGGCTTTGTTTGCGTGTGCAGACCGATCGGTGTATGACATCAAAATACCTCGAGAGCATTTTGAAAGCATAAGGAACCGTCTGTATGGTATTTTGATGTCATACACTGATCGGTCTGCACACGCAAACAAAGCCAAAACCTAGATATTTTAGGCAATATAGAAATCCTGGCCAGGACGCGTCCTGGGAAAATGGCACTTATGGGCACCCTAGTCTATGAATGATTTCTGGATTGGCTTGATTCATGTCATGGTTTATGTTGAACGCTCCTTGTGCTCCTAAGAGAAAAAATATAATGAGAACACGTGTCAGTCTTGTATCATTTCTACCACACTAAAGATAAAATATCAAATCTGATAGATATGCAAAATAATCATGCAAATAAGAAGTCTGTGAAAGTTTGCCTTCAGCTTTTGATGATGCATTGGGGTCCTGCAGTGTTCGCCCTTGGCCTCTTCCTCACTGGCATAGATGGCATTACACAGGCTGCAGAAGTAACCCACCACAGGCCGAACAAACTCTGTGCCTGTTGGTAAAGTACAAAAGATCAGTTGTGCAGAAGCACAGCTGTACGGTCCAATATAGCCTTACTACTTTTATTAAACGGTAGCTACTTAATTCCCTGAGGATTTGCATGAGCGTTAGAACCTCTCACAGCTCAGGTTTAAGCATCATGTTTTCAGAGGCCTGTGAAACACGCTCTTACCCACTGGATCCATCACAGGTGTTTGCGTCTCTGACACAGCGTCTGAATTTTCCTCCTCCGTTATGCTTCCATCATCAGCTGCAGAAACCTGCTTCTCATCTCCCTTCGAGTTGTCATCTCGGTTATCATTCGAAGACTCCTAAAACCAGTGTTATTCATCATCAAACACATAGTATCGGTAGACATGCTGCACAGCAGTATCTGAAAGCTTACCAAACAGGGATTTGACCAAAGACAGGAAAATAAGTGAGAATGATCTACCTCGACATTCGCTGATGTCTGGATAGACGGCTGCTGCTCAGAAATACTGTTTTGTGTCTTGGATTCATCATTTTCCTCCTCTAACTCGAAAGATGGGTGTACAGAACCATCACTAGGTCCATGTAGAAAGTACCTAGCAAACCATACAAAACGTGTAGGGATGCAGTGAGTGACGTTCATAATTGATTATTCATAAACTGGTCAAATACATTGTTTACATTTGAAAAATGTGCAAATTGAAAACTATAAAATATGATGAAGTTCATGCTAAACATACCATGTGTAAAAATGTTACCAAAAAAGTGCACAACATATAATATGCTTCACAACAAAGTGTTTGTCCAGTTTTCAATATGAGGAACAGCAACGTGACTCTTTATTTTGTCTGTGGCTGTAAGAGACGGCTATATCCTTTTATATGTTATAATCCCATTGCAGTTACTGTTCTTATAAAATAGCATTACCTGTGTTAGATGTAGGATTCAATTAAACATGGTGCATTTAAAACCTAAATTTAACATCCCAAAAACATTTAATCAGAATAACGAGTTTTCTCTGTTGCACTCCAGCTAGTTTATATAGAGTTCGTGCTCATTAACATCTAATAGGGACTTATAATGATGAGCCTTGTACCAAAACACCTCTCAAGCACACTAAAGAGCACATTCATCTGTCCAAACACCTGACAAAAGCAATCCAAATCAAAGCCAATAAACTTGTTTGAATATAGTGCTTTGGACAGTTTTGGGTTGTGCACTTTTTGTCAAGCATTTTTCACTATTGTAAACTGACATCACTTGACTAATTGTTAATAATGTCGACTATAATCAATTTTGCAGGTCTTGAGGCCCTGACTGTGTTTGACATCAAGAAGCATTGACTGCTTACTACACACTATAAAGATGACAAATAAGTAACTAGCACTGCTATTTTGAATTTGCATTTTAGTACATCAAAATGAAGTGCATAAATTACTATCCAATACCTTTTATTTAAATGAGCATGTTTGGTAGACACTGAAATCTTGGGATGCATTCCAGCAACTGTAATTTTATTAATGTCTGCCGCAGCTACAACCTTTTCAGCATCAGAGGCATTTTTCATTTCAATCAGTCCCTGGTGGGTGGGAAGAACATTTTAAGATTTCATTGATGGAAGCACTGAATACATTTTTCAAATATATATATATATATATATATATATATATATATATATGGCAGTTATAGCTACTAACCGTTCGATGAAGGCGAAACATCCAATGGCGTACTACTTTACCATACGGTTCTGCGATGCTCAGAAATTCTGCATCAGTGTACTCATCAGGCATTGGAAGGTTTCTGATCCGGAGAACTCTGCCATACCCGTCCTGAAGTATTGGAAAGCAACAAGAAACTGTGTTAGCTGAGCTGTGTATAATCAATGATACGCCAATGTTTACACGTGTTTTGTGGTCTCCGTAAAAAGACATATACTGCTAAAAAGACGTTGTATTTGAGATTCATTTTGTGAAATGGTTTCTTGATTTGACCTCCTCATCACTAGACGTCTGCATGATTGTGTCCATGTTGGTTTCCTTTGCTTCCTGAGCCTCAGCATCTTCTTCAGAGATCTCGGTCTCAGCCATCACTACTGTACTCTCCTCACTGGAAGCCAGTGTGCTTGATGGCTCCTTATTGTTCTCTTCAGTATCTTCCTTAACTTTCTCTTTCTCAGAGTCAGCGTCAACACTTTGCCTAAAACAGAATCAAATATCATCTGATGTGTTCTTCAGAACACGAGAAAACTACAGAAAAGTAGTTATTGAAATGTAAGTTACCCATCGTTCAAGTGGCTGTATTTCTTTGACACGGTTATCCTCAAGTTTCTGCCGCCTAGTTTAATGTGTTGCCTTTTACACTCGGCTTCGAGTTTTGCAGCATCGGCAGCATTCGCCATCTCAATTAATGCCTTCTCCACCTGCAACGAAAACATAATTAACATAATTCTACATATATTAACAGAGACAAATCCTGCACATCACGTATCATGAACACTTCAAAGTAGAGCTGTAAGGAATTCTCATGAAAACTGATTAGGTCAGACTATATCAATGATAGGTTAACTATTGCCGAAAGCCCTAACGAATAGATTCAAAACTCACGTAGTTCTAAACATTTTTCTTCTAACAGAATATTTTAGTAAATATATGCATTCAAATATTACTGTGTATGTGACATTTCAGAGCAAATACATACATTGAGCTGTCTCTGACAAATATAATCAAAAGTTAAAAAAACACTAGCATTACAAATCGCCTAGCATTAAAAAAAAGATTGCAAATTAACAGTTTTGACATTTTGCTTACTTTTGCATACACAATTTACATTTAATGTTAAAATTATGCCTTAATTTGATAATTTTACCTTTCGATTGCTGCGAACCAGACAGCAGTTTGCCACATCTCCGTATTTTTCCCCAATTTTCAGTAAATCTGCTTCACTGTATTTTTTAGCCACTGGAAACCCTGCCACCTCCAGAACTTTGCCAAACGTTTCCTAAAAAAAGAGAACGTTATAAAGAACTCAAAATGCCTTAGCATAATTAATAGAAGACACCATAATTTGTGTTCCATATATACACGATCACAAACCCTTTAAAGGGAAAAACAGACTAACCTCAGTGCTCGAAGTCGAAATCTCCATTTCATCACCTAAAACAGAATGGACATACTTCTTCAATTATCTTTGAAACGTAATAACTAAAGCAAACTACAAAAACGGTTTTAGCAAAACATACAGCAACTTTATTGCATTTACTGTTGAATTATTCAATAACCGTGTAAAATAAATACCTTTTTCTGTCAACACTCCCTCCTTGTCTAGATTCTCTGAGATATCTGCTGTCTCCTACAGACAAAACAGGACAGATGTAGGCTATATATATATAGAATCCAACATTATTAACTGTGTATCATTCACTACCAACTGAAATACTTAAATTGTGTACATTCTATTCAATAGATTTTGAATAGACTTGAACATGTGTTGTCAGAAAGAGCACCAAAACTGCTAGGCCATGACTAGTAATTCTAAATTTTTTGATATACTTTTTTTTTTTTTTAGATGTCGAGTCCCCAATTTCAAAATGTGGGTAACTGTTACACTCATTTGTGTTTACCTCCATCTCCACTGTATTGTCTTTTTGCTCCCCTTGTTGCTGGTTTTGTTCTCCTTGTTGAAGCTCTTCTTGTTTAGGCTCTTTTTGCTCTTCTTGTTTAAGTTCTTTTTGCTGAAGCTCTTTCTTCTCTCCTGGTTGAAGCTCTTTTTTCTTTTCTTGAGGCTCTTTTTGCTCTCCTTGTTGAATCTCTTTCAGCTTTTCTTGAAGCTCTTTTTTCTCTCCTTGCTGAAGCTCGTTTTGCTTTTCTTGAAGCTCTTTTTGCTCTCCTTGTTGAAGCTCTTGGGCTTCCTTACAATCGCTCGATCTTTCCGAAGTAGTAGCAGTTGGTACACACTCTGACGTCTCTGGCTGTATGCTCGATGTGTCCATGTCTGAAGGTTTAGTCTGATCATCTGACTCTTTCACAGTTTGGACATCTTCAGACGCATCCTGTTCATCGGAGGTTTCATGCGCCTCATCATCCATCTCTTCATCTACTGTGAGCTCATCTTCTGAATTCAGTGCCTCACCATCATCTGCTATAACTGCCACTCCTTCAAGATCACTATCATCAGTCATGATGTCAGACTGATTGTTGTCGTCTTCAACAGTCTCCTTCACACTTTCTTCTGTTTTTGTTTTTTGCTTCTGGTCTTTCGAAGGAGAGCATTTTTTAGAACGGGATTTGGATGAGCTGTCCCGTCTAGAGCTCTCTTTGGTTTTCTCGCGTGAGCGTCGACTTTCTTCTCGTTTCTTAGAGTCGTGACTCCTGCGAGACCTGGACCGCTCTTCAGAAGCTCTTCGTTTGGGGCTGGGAGAGTCTCTGTGGGATCTCCTCCTCGGGCTGCAACTCCTCCTCCTCCTCCTGCTGCTGCTGCTGCTATAAGGAACTGGTGATTTTTCTTTGTCAGCATCCGTCATTCTAGACCATGAAGAGAAATATCAAGCATGTTATTTTAGAAGTAGAATGGAAAAACGCACACCAAATTAAAAAGTGTAACATCTCTAGTGTTACCCAACAAAACAGAATAAAATCCATGTCCAAATGCAAAAAAAATGGTGTCTTTACAAGTCAACATAAGATCAGCAAAACAGGCTTACTCAAGCGTCTGGTACTCAGTTGAGGAACAAACGTTAATGGTTTTTCCTTTTATTTTAAGTGAATTGGTTGAATAGTGCTCCACCAATTTGTCGGCCTCCTCTGCACTGCTCATCTCCACATAACCCTGTAAAAAGGCACAAAGTCTTTATACAACATAGATGACTGCCGAGAAAAAACATGCCATAAAATAAGTAAATAAATAGAAATATCTGCACAACAATAAGCTTAGCTACCCGGCTTGGGAGAAACAGAGAATGTTTTACTGATCCGAAACGCTTAGCAATGGCCGTCAACTCCGAGCGTATGCCATCACCAGAAGGTAACGGTGAAAAGCTCACTACACGAGAAGTCTGTAAAACATGAAGGAAATCATTCAATCACCATTGGTGGCATGCTAAAACAAATCAAATGGATGCAAGTCACTTTTGAAGGTGTCATTGGTAAAATCTTCTGAATGGCACTAGGAAAATATCTCTGATCCCTCCCTAACATAACTGAATTAGGTGCCCGACTGAAAAGTAGATAGCTGAGTGAATGTAGCTGAAGTGGATCATTCAAGTTAATCATCATATTCCGCTTCATAAGCAGGTATCATTTTGTCATGCGTGTCATTTTGCTTATCACGCCTTTGACAACACCGATGAAGCACTGCTGCACTCCTGCTCCATCTCTGACTGCAAAGTCTCAACCATATTTTTAGGATTGGGTTTTGTAAAGTAGGGGAGAGTCTAATTCAGGGACTAGTCTGGCAGAAGTTTCAATGTTTAACATCGCTAACAAGCAGGGGTTTTGAAACTTGTTCATTGAAAAGTTTTTGAGAAAAACTGTTTACCGTTTCCCAAAACTAGGAAAACAAATCATGAGCTTAACCATATATTGTATAATAATTTCTATTAGTATTACTACAGTGACAATATAATGACTAATCAATGTAGGAAACAACATGTTGTCTTTGTAATATCACTTAATATTTTCTCATACTGTATAAATGGGTTCACACAGGAAAATATGTGGTTGTACTTCTATTTTAGGAAGAAGGTCCTCATATTTGGTCGTCCTCTGCATCAAAAAGTCCTGGCTTAACACAAAACATAACATTTAACATATTTACTCACCTGTAGGAAATTGAATGCTGCAGACAGAGTAAATACGATCAGTTCTCCTCTGATCCTCAAAGGGTTTTGGTAGAAATATTTTACTATATCCTCTGCCTTGGCCTGCTGTTCCCATATTCACAAAAGCCTAAAAAATATTACAAGAAAAAAGTATTACAGCCCATTTAAAAATCAGATTCATATATTTGTTAAAGGAGTTATATATATATATATATATATATATATATATATTTATATATATATATATTAAAAATAAAATGCCATACCATTCTTGGTAACATGATAATTTTGACAATCGCCCCAAACTGGCCAAGCAATTTTTTCAGGTAAGCTTCATCCACATCATCCACTTCAAACTTGACGCACACCACTTTGCACTGTAATCAAATTTAGTTAAATAAACAATATAACAATGTCTGAAACAGAACATCACAAATAAAAATCCACCTTCGTCGTTGCTTCGGTGTTATTGCGGTTTTGGCTGCTTGATGATTGACTTTTGCTGCCTGACGATCCATTTCTACTGCTTGAGGTTCCACCTGAAAAACGAACAACATCTATAATATCTAAAATATCTAGAAGATAGATAGCTTGAATCACTACGAAGAGAATAAAGACGTTACCTCGTTCCTGTGTTGTTCTGGACGCGTGTCGATCAGGATGGGGCTCATTTCTGTTAAAGTGTGTACATAACATGTAAACTAACACATTTTTGGAAATGTGCTGGTTTACAAATATAATGAGGGGATGATTCTACCTTCGAGCAGATTGGATTGTCTGATCCCACGCTGGATATCTAATGAAGAAGGATATGTGTGTAAAACATTTATTGACATTTGAGCATTTTGGCAGTTGCTTTTAACACATTCAAGGCATGTGTTATATCAGTATGTGAGCAGAACTGAACCCGTGCAATTGTTAGTATTATGCTACTGATAACTCGGTGTACCACATAAAACATCAAGGTGGAAAATACATAATACTATTACTTTATTAAAATGTGTCGTAAAGAATTGCACATGCTTTGTCTGTACACGGAGTTATGTTTCATGTTAAATCTGTATGACTACTGGCAATAAATCTGTATAAAATGTAGCTAAATCTCTTAAATCATCCTCACTATCACCAAATATGTTTCTTAAACCGCTTGAAATAATTATTTAGCAGCAACATGACTGCACAGGAGTTTTAGAACAAAATTAAAGAATAAAGTTGAAGATACTTACTTTTCCACAAGACTAAGTTGACTATGAGCATGTTGGGCTCCTTTTATATGCAAAGACCAGTCCTAAAACACAAGTTATATCTCTAAATATTCATTCATGAGGCACTAAATTGTATAATATGACAAAGTACATTTATAGTCTGTATGATTAAGACAGACTTCCATCAAATTTAAACAAAAAGTATTTGCAAAAATCATATATACTGTTATGCTAATGAATTTTTCACACCCTCTAACTGCATATGCTATCAAAATGAACAGATCTTTAATTTTGGTTGTTTACTATCTTAACTAAAAAAATCTAACAAAAAAGACCATCATATCAAGAACAAAACGACAAGTCAATTATCAAGTCATTATGCAGTGCCAATCTTCCTTTCCATTATAGCCCTTAAATCTCATTCCCACTAGAGCATATTCATACTTTTTGCATCAAGATGAATTACACCCAAGTATGACTCCATGCCTCAGTGACTCCATTGGTTCCTGCATGTCTTGTGACCAAACATGATGCAGCATATTTGCATATGCGGGAGCAGGGATGAGATTTGAGGACTACGGCAGGGGGATAATGACTTCATTCAGTGCATGAGTCGACTGGACTGCTTTAATGTTACTTTCTATCTTTATTAAGTTCAGTACAACATGACAGAATTTCCACTCTGGGGTAAACTATACCTTTAACGCATTACTAATAAACATGCTACTTGGACTTACCTCATATGCCACAGTACGCTCATGTGTATTTTGCCTGCAACTGTCTGGTAAATAGCTGGTAATGTAGAATCTGTGAGAGCAAAAATAAGCTACTTACCTTGTTAGAGAGGACAGTGATTTCGCAGAGCACGCACGCGTAGGGAAATACTGGTGGAGTTTTCCCGTGGAAATCTGATGCCTCCTTCCTGGTAGGCACTCTAGGAGCTGACTCTGTCCTCCGTTGGTGTGAAGACTGACCAACGTCTCTGCTGGCCAGGTGCGAGGGTGGTGCAAGGTCTCTGATGGACAGGAGCGAGGGCAGACCGACGTCTCTGCCAGACAGGAGAGAAGGTGGGCCGACATCTCTGCCGGACAGAAGCGAGGGTGGAGCGACGCCTCTGTTGGACAGGAGTGAGGGTGGACCAACATCTCTACCTGACAGATGTGAGGACTGACCAATGTCTCTACCAGACAGATGTGAGGACTGACCAATACCGGACAGATGTGAGGATTGACCAATGTCTCTACCAGACAGATGTGAGGACTGACCAATACCGGACAGATGTGAGGACTGACCAATGTCTCTACCGGACAGATGTGAGGATTGACCAATGTCTCTACCGGACAGATGTGAGGACTGACCAATGTCTCTATTGGACAGATAAGAGGTCTGACTGACATCTCTGCTAGAGCGATGGGAGGACTGACTGACGTCTTTACTGGACAGATAAGAGGACTGACTGACGTCTCTGCTAGAGCGATGGGAGGACTGACTTGCATCTCTACTGGTCAGAGGAGAGGACTGACTGACGTCTCTGCTGGACAAATGTGAGGATTGACTGACGTCTCTGCTGTGGCTAGAGTAAGACTGCGGGACAACGGACGTTTTCTGCCTTGATGGTTCTGTGGCATAAGACGCTTTATCAAAATAAGACTGTTTGTCTTTCAGATGGTTGTACTCAACCACATAGTTTGAGTCAGAACTGGTGTGCGTGCATGTTGGAGAGCTTGTTTGTTGGGCATTTTCCCAGCGGTCGTCCCAGGTTGGAAGCTGCTCTCGAGGAATGGAATATGACTGACGGACAGGCAAAGCCAATGGATACTCAACCAGCTGAGTGTGGCTCCTGTCGTCCCAGGAGCGAGATGACGAACCGGGTTGGAGCGCACCGGACCTAGATGAAGAAGTGTTGGACGCTTTCTTATTTTTGATCTGCGCAAGAAGGTCAGGAAGGGTATCGGCTGCGATGAGATGCTCCGGAAGCTTGGCCAGAGTTTGAAGGTCTTCAGCATCCAGTCCACAGCTATGCAGAAAAGACAAAGCCTTAGCAGACGAGAGGACAGGTTCTGATGAGGATGGAGACGTCCGCTCTGGAGATCCGCTCCTAATTCGCGACCTGTAAGCGGTAGACTCCCGGTGATAAATTCGTTGCGAGTCTTTGTACTTGTCATTGCTTGCGCTGTAATCATCAGGTGGGTTTCGGTATGGTTGATTGTAAGACATGTCTCAAAGTTGTCAAAAGTAGTCAAATATGTGTAGGACCTCAAAAAAATCAGCTCTTGCCGGGGCAGCTGCTGCTCACCTGTTAAAAAGTTGGTAAGGAGAATTTGTTCTCCTTGTATTAATACTACAATATTGAAGAGATCAGCTTCAGGTGGAAGATCTGCTGGTGAATCCGGCTGAGGCGTGTCACCTGTATCAGTCTTACCTTGAGATGAAAAATGAAATCATTCACTTTGTGGATGTCTCTGGGTTTGTTTTTAGAAAACTTCAACTGTATCAGACCAGAAATATCACAACTAGAAAGTTAATTAATGTAACTGGTAGAGGCCTAATGTCCATGAACTTTGTTAGAGGATATGTATAAAGGAAAGCAACTTTAACTGGAAACCTTCATCTTTACGTTTTGAAAGACTTTCGCTTTCATGTCAACATGCATTTATAATACACGTAAATTATTTTATAAGAAAGAAAAAAAGATAGTATGTCACTGCTTGAAATTTCATATGTAGACTACCTCAGTGTATGTGGAGTTTGCTTTTCAACTTAAAAGTGAAGAATAATTTGACAGTTTTTCCTGAAGAGTTGCTCTCTTGTGTTTTGGCCTGATGCTAAGCGCCATCTTTCCGTTGGTCTTTGGCCCTGATGCTAACCGCCATATTCCCACTAATACAATAACATCAAATGGGGCGTTATCAAATTATATTACGAAGGAAATAATCAGTTTGTACTGACTTATGAAAAAAACGTACCTTACAAGCTGGAATAAAGCAACTGATCGCTAAAGCTATGCAAGATAGCGGTTACGCTGAAAGACGTTCTTCTTCTAGCCTCGGTGTCCAAACCGGAAATGTGATTTTTCAAAATAAAAGTCGCCCCGGATGTATTGTTTGAATGTGTGTGAATATTAAAAATGACTTGTTACATTTTATTCAGAAATAAAATAATAACAACATATACACTATAGCATTAATTGGTTAGAACTTAAAAATAAGCTCTGATAACGCCAATGCTAATTAAATGTTTGTCACGACTATTAATCAGTATTGTTACAGTAGAAATAACTTTACCAACTAAAGTAACAGAGAAAAACTATGCTTAAAATGTCAAATTATGTAAACACAACTATCGTCTCTCTCTCTCTGGCAAAATCCCAAAAGCCTTGTAAATACTGGAGGTTTTATATATCGACCAGAGACGGAGACAAGGAACAAGAACTGACCTTTTATTTTTCCAGACATTTATTGCCAGTAGTGCCCGAACACTTGCTATATCACAAAGCCTTTTTAGCAATACAAAAATGTACTAGAGAGAAAGAGTTTTACTGTAAGGTGTTCTGAGCATGATTGATTAATTACATTATAACATTAAAATAATATACTGATGTCAAGAATTGTATCTTTCATAAAACCTTTCCACATTCCCCAGACTCTGCATGACTTTTTTATAATATCTCTCTCTCTTTTGCATTTTGTGAAAGATAATTCATGACCTCAGTATTAATAAAACAACAGAAACAGAAAAACACAGTAGTAGCAGTTAAGTGTGTGGCATACAATGTCACATCTAAATCGTTAGAACAGAACAGCTATGACTTGCTTATGAAGCTTTTG
Source organism: Sinocyclocheilus grahami (assembly GCF_001515645.1). Taxonomy (NCBI): domain Eukaryota; kingdom Metazoa; phylum Chordata; class Actinopteri; order Cypriniformes; family Cyprinidae; genus Sinocyclocheilus; species Sinocyclocheilus grahami. Next base: position 1,179,382 of record NW_015505429.1, on the reverse strand, counting down.
CTACTACATTAAATGGAGAAAATATTTGTTAATTAAAAAAATAAAAAATAGAAATAAATAGTCTATTAAAAGATGTTCCAGCATGAGTGGCTCATTTCTTCATCCCATTACTCTGTGCTTTGGCTTCCTCCTCTTCCAGAGATTTTAGATGAGAAAATAAAACAGAACATTTGTTTCAGAAACATATTGAATATATCACAATTAGTGAGGTTACCATTACCATACAACAACAAATTGTAGATACCATGTAAATAAGATACTCGTTGTACAGTGTAATCAATCATTTTTTGATTAGAACTGGAAATTTCACAAGAATTCAGAACTCTGTTAACTCGTGCTAAACTGAAGTGACTGACCGCTTCATCGATCACAAAGAGAGCAGTCTTCGCTCACTTTCAGTAAGGCAAACCAAGTCAAACGCCTGGCTGTGTGAAACAATTTATTAGCAAAATCAAAGCCATCTTACCAACTGGGGCATTACCAAGAGCGGCGCTTCTAGATTCTAGCTTTATTTGAGGCGGTGCTGGTGTAGTGTATTTTCCCGCGGTCTTCACACTCTTCTCTGATACAGCAGCAACAGTCTCTTCATCTTCAGCCTCCTGGTCAAAGGACAGCAAAGGAAAGCAGTGGATAAATCTCTGTCTGGGCTGAGACGGATCTCTCCGAGCCTCCTAAAACAGTCATCATGCCATTTGATGTTGTAAATCAGATTTAGTGCACACTGTCATACACTACACAACAAATAATATAATGACTGTGATATAGCTCTATAGTGATATGGTTAATACTACAATAATGTTTTCACTCCAACTCTTTATGTACAGTAAATTAATTAGTTTGTTTCTCCTTGTATGACTTTTTTTATTTTATTTACCTGTAACTGTTCATTTAAAGGAATTAGATCTCGCATTAAAGAAACGGGAGAGGAGGAGCGTAATTATTCTTTAATTTTATTCTTGTCTTCCAACCTTAGATTGGTCAGGTCATACCCCTTTATTTTATTTAAAGAAAAAAATTGTAATATATATATATATTTATTTAATCACCCTTTAGTCGTACCAATGACCGACTGACTTCCGTAAAGTGAAGGTATATGTTTTTTTGTGCATGTTTGTTCCCAACTTACTTAAAACAAACCTTTAGTGATCATAGGTTTGTTTGGAACAACAGACAAGTGTTGCCAACGTAGCAATTTTGTCGCTAGATTTAGCAACTTTTCAGACTACCCTAGCAACTTTTTCTTCCAAAAGCACCTAGCAACAAATTTAGCTATTTTAAAAAATTTATTTGGCAACATTTAGCAAATTTTAACGATAAAAAAGCCACACATTTTCCATCTAAATTACACAAAGAGAGGAAACCAAAGGTGCCTAGCAGTACACAATTCACATGAATTAAGTTGGCTGCTATTAGCAATTGTTTAATAATAATAATAATAATAATTGAATAATTGTTCATTTATGATACACCTTGTTAGTAGCTTGTACTTGAGTTTGTTGATCAGTTAGTGCACGGTAAGAAAAATATCTAGAAAAATTGAGTGATTATCCATTGTAACCCGAAAACACAAAATACAATGCGTAATTTAAAATGTAGGTAAAAAACGTGTGAATAATAATTACGGAAAATTCCTTCATATTAATAGATTTTGCCCTATTTTTACAGGCTTTTCTTAGAGTGTAGCATACGAACTACTAATACACTGCTTAAATCTATAATCGTTCAGAATGAGTAGTTTTACTAGTTCACTAGCTTAATAAAAACAAACTTAAATTGTAATTGTTAAAACATGTGAAAGTGTTAAATAATTCAATGTTGTATTTAAAATTAGTTATTTATATTTTAATATCATATTATGCATTTCTATTATTTTATAAACGCCTCTAAATTAACATTTACATATATTTTTTTTGGGGCCGAGATTTGATGCAGCGACACAATTTTGCGTCGTGATTACGTAATGACGTCACCGCGCATTGACGTCGCGTCATTTAGCAACAAATCGATCTTCCTTCAGCAACCTCCCCTGAAAGTAACTTACAGCACATGGTTTTCACGGTCACACAGATGTACTCTACTCTGTAAGTTGGTCCTCACATACCTCAGTTTTGAAAAACCACACAGGGACGGCTGTCGACTTCAGATATCGTCGTACACTTCCCTTATCTGACCTGAAATCGTCTCGTGAAAAATGTTGACTGCACAGCCTCAAAACGTCCAGAGACTGAACGGGTAAACCAGTGTCCCGGCGAACCGCGAGCAGCCATAGCCTCAGGCGCTGCGGGTCATTCAGTGGGAATCTGTGAAAAGTCAGCCTTTCCTCTGGCGACAACGGCCGAGGACGCAACCTCACTGCTTTCTGTCTGTTGAAACATCCAGGAAAAGCACACATACGCACCATTGTTCAATTTGCAGCATAACCCTTTTGTAACTATACAGCTCGGTTGTAAACAGCGCCCCAGTTTGTATCGTAAACGCGTCTAAACTGTCGTAAAATGCGCATGCGTCAAGATTCAATTTATCAAAAGGGTTTAACATTTTTTGGGATATAGGTAACAGATAAAACAGTAGTCCCATGTGCTACAATCAGAGTAAAACTTATCTTTAAACCACATAAATATAGCATTGCCTTTATATAACAGTTCTCTCTAAATAGTGGTGTTTTAATTCCTTGATTGATCATACATAGCTAAATGTAACAAAAGGGCCCTTGGGTCTTAAATGATATACCAGAGAAATTGATTTTCACAAATAGGTTTACATTTTAAAATGTATCTTTAGTGTTATTCCAATAGCACAGATTTACCGTATGCTCTGATTATATAACAATGGGGCCATGAATGGGCTCTCCTTTCACAGAATACAAATTAAATAGAAAAAAAAGATTAAAAAGAGTCAGACAGAGTCTGAGGAATGCTGAAATTTAATAAAAGAAAGGAAAAACAAAAATACAGTTGTTGTAGTAGCAATTAAGGCGTAAAATGTGTTAAACTTCACATCTAAATCACTAAAACAGAACAGGCAGGAATATGATTTACGAATGTGTCAGCTTTCATTACTACTTTAAAAAGAGCGAACCCTCAGTCTAATTTTTTTTTAAAAAAAAAAAAAAAAAA
>NW_015505429.1:1157619-1176017 GCF_001515645.1 Sinocyclocheilus grahami | reverse complement strand
CTACCGGACAGATGTGAGGACTGGCCAACGTCTCTACCGGACAGATGTGAGGACTGACCAATGTCTCTATTGGACAGATAAGAGGTCTGACTGACATCTCTGCTAGAGCGATGGGAGGACTGACTGACGTCTTTACTGGACAGATAAGAGGACTGACTGACGTCTCTGCTAGAGCGATGGGAGGACTGACTTGCATCTCTACTGGTCAGAGGAGAGGACTGACTGAAGTCTCTGCTGGACAAATGTGAGGATTGACTAGCATCTCTGCTGTGGCTAGAGTAAGACTGCGGGACAACGGACGTTTTCTGCCTTGATGGTTCTGTGGCATAAGACGCTTTATCAAAATAAGACTGTTTGTCTTTCAGATGGTTGTACTCAACCACATAGTTTGAGTCAGAACTGGTGTGCGTGCATGTTGGAGAGCTTGTTTGTTGGGCATTTTCCCAGCGGTCGTCCCAGGTTGGAAGCTGCTCTCGAGGAATGGAATATGACTGACGGACAGGCAAAGCCAATGGATACTCAACCAGCTGAGTGTGGCTCCTGTCGTCCCAGGAGCGAGATGACGAACCGGGTTGGAGCGCACCGGACCTAGATGAAGAAGTGTTGGACGCTTTCTTATTTTTGATCTGCGCAAGAAGGTCAGGAAGGGTATCGGCTGCGATGAGATGCTCCGGAAGCTTGGCCAGAGTTTGAAGGTCTTCAGCATCCAGTCCACAGCTATGCAGAAAAGACAAAGCCTTAGCAGACGAGAGGACAGGTTCTGATGAGGATGGAGACGTCCGCTCTGGAGATCCGCTCCTAATTCGCGACCTGTAAGCGGTAGACTCCCGGTGATAAATTCGTTGCGAGTCTTTGTACTTGTCATTGCTTGCGCTGTAATCATCAGGTGGGTTTCGGTATGGTTGATTGTAAGACATGTCTCAAAGTTGTCAAAAGTAGTCAAATATGTGTAGGACCTCAAAAAAATCAGCTCTTGCCGGGGCAGCTGCTGCTCACCTGTTAAAAAGTTGGTAAGGAGAATTTGTTCTCCTTGTATTAATACTACAATATTGAAGAGATCAGCTTCAGGTGGAAGATCTGCTGGTGAATCCGGCTGAGGCGTGTCACCTGTATCAGTCTTACCTTGAGATGAAAAATGAAATCATTCACTTTGTGGATGTCTCTGGGTTTGTTTTTAGAAAACTTCAACTGTATCAGACCAGAAATATCACAACTAGAAAGTTAATTAATGTAACTGGTAGAGGCCTAATGTCCATGAACTTTGTTAGAGGATATGTATAAAGGAAAGCAACTTTAACTGGAAACCTTCATCTTTACGTTTTGAAAGACTTTCGCTTTCATGTCAACATGCATTTATAATACACGTAAATTATTTTATAAGAAAGAAAAAAAGATAGTATGTCACTGCTTGAAATTTCATATGTAGACTACCTCAGTGTATGTGGAGTTTGCTTTTCAACTTAAAAGTGAAGAATAATTTGACAGTTTTTCCTGAAGAGTTGCTTCTCTTGTGTTTTGGCCTGATGCTAAGCGCCATCTTTCCGTTGGTCTTTGGCCCTGAAGCTAACCGCCATATTCCCACTAATACAATAACATCAAATGGGGCGTTATCAAATTATATTACGAAGGAAATAATCAGTTTGTACTGACTTATGAAAAAAACGTACCTTACAAGCTGGAATAAAGCAACTGATCGCTAAAGCTATGCAAGATAGCGGTTACGCTGAAAGACGTTCTTCTTCTAGCCTCGGTGTCCAAACCGGAAATGTGATTTTTCAAAATAAAAGTCGCCCCGGATGTATTGTTTGAATGTGTGTGAATATTAAAAATGACTTGTTACATTTTATTCAGAAATAAAATAATAACAACATATACACTATAGCATTAATTGGTTAGAACTTAAAAATAAGCTCTGATAACGCCAATGCTAATTAAATGTTTGTCACGACTATTAATCAGTATTGTTACAGTAGAAATAACTTTACCAACTAAAGTAACAGAGAAAAACTATGCTTAAAATGTCAAATTATGTAAACACAACTATCGTCTCTCTCTCTCTGGCAAAATCCCAAAAGCCTTGTAAATACTGGAGGTTTTATATATCGACCAGAGACGGAGACAAGGAACAAGAACTGACCTTTTATTTTTCCAGACATTTATTGCCAGTAGTGCCCGAACACTTGCTATATCACAAAGCCTTTTTAGCAATACAAAAATGTACTAGAGAGAAAGAGTTTTACTGTAAGGTGTTCTGAGCATGATTGATTAATTACATTATAACATTAAAATAAAATACTGATGTCAAGAATTGTATCTTTCATAAAACCTTTCCACATTCCCCAGACTCTGCATGACTTTTTTATAATATCTCTCTCTCTTTTGCATTTTGTGAAAGATAATTCATGACCTCAGTATTAATAAAACAACAGAAACAGAAAAACACAGTAGTAGCAGTTAAGTGTGTGGCATACAATGTCACATCTAAATCGTTAGAACAGAACAGCTATGACTTGCTTATGAAGCTTTTGCTACTACATTAAATGGAGAAAATATTTGTTAATTAAAAAAATAAAAAATAGAAATAAATAGTCTATTAAAAGATGTTCCAGCATGAGTGGCTCATTTCTTCATCCCATTACTCTGTGCTTTGGCTTCCTCCTCTTCCAGAGATTTTAGATGAGAAAATAAAACAGAACATTTGTTTCAGAAACATATTGAATATATCACAATTAGTGAGGTTACCATTACCATACAACAACAAATTGTAGATACCATGTAAATAAGATACTCGTTGTACAGTGTAATCAATCATTTTTTGATTAGAACTGGAAATTTCACAAGAATTCAGAACTCTGTTAACTCGTGCTAAACTGAAGTGACTGACCGCTTCATCGATCACAAAGAGAGCAGTCTTCGCTCACTTTCAGTAAGGCAAACCAAGTCAAACGCCTGGCTGTGTGAAACAATTTATTAGCAAAATCAAAGCCATCTTACCAACTGGGGCATTACCAAGAGCGGCGCTTCTAGATTCTAGCTTTATTTGAGGCGGTGCTGGTGTAGTGTATTTTCCCGCGGTCTTCACACTCTTCTCTGATACAGCAGCAACAGTCTCTTCATCTTCAGCCTCCTGGTCAAAGGACAGCAAAGGAAAGCAGTGGATAAATCTCTGTCTGGGCTGAGACGGATCTCTCCGAGCCTCCTAAAACAGTCATCATGCCATTTGATGTTGTAAATCAGATTTAGTGCACACTGTCATACACTACACAACAAATAATATAATGACTGTGATATAGCTCTATAGTGATATGGTTAATACTACAATAATGTTTTCACTCCAACTCTTTATGTACAGTAAATTAATTAGTTTGTTTCTCCTTGTATGACTTTTTTTATTTTATTTACCTGTAACTGTTCATTTAAAGGAATTAGATCTCGCATTAAAGAAACGGGAGAGGAGGAGCGTAATTATTCTTTAATTTTATTCTTGTCTTCCAACCTTAGATTGGTCAGGTCATACCCCTTTATTTTATTTAAAGAAAAAAATTGTAATATATATATATATTTATTTAATCACCCTTTAGTCGTACCAATGACCGACTGACTTCCGTAAAGTGAAGGTATATGTTTTTTTGTGCATGTTTGTTCCCAACTTACTTAAAACAAACCTTTAGTGATCATAGGTTTGTTTGGAACAACAGACAAGTGTTGCCAACGTAGCAATTTTGTCGCTAGATTTAGCAACTTTTCAGACTACCCTAGCAACTTTTTCTTCCAAAAGCACCTAGCAACAAATTTAGCTATTTTAAAAAATTTATTTGGCAACATTTAGCAAATTTTAACGATAAAAAAGCCACACATTTTCCATCTAAATTACACAAAGAGAGGAAACCAAAGGTGCCTAGCAGTACACAATTCACATGAATTAAGTTGGCTGCTATTAGCAATTGTTTAATAATAATAATAATAATAATTGAATAATTGTTCATTTATGATACACCTTGTTAGTAGCTTGTACTTGAGTTTGTTGATCAGTTAGTGCACGGTAAGAAAAATATCTAGAAAAATTGAGTGATTATCCATTGTAACCCGAAAACACAAAATACAATGCGTAATTTAAAATGTAGGTAAAAAACGTGTGAATAATAATTACGGAAAATTCCTTCATATTAATAGATTTTGCCCTATTTTTACAGGCTTTTCTTAGAGTGTAGCATACGAACTACTAATACACTGCTTAAATCTATAATCGTTCAGAATGAGTAGTTTTACTAGTTCACTAGCTTAATAAAAACAAACTTAAATTGTAATTGTTAAAACATGTGAAAGTGTTAAATAATTCAATGTTGTATTTAAAATTAGTTATTTATATTTTAATATTATATTATGCATTTCTATTATTTTATAAACGCCTCTAAATTAACATTTACATATATTTTTTTTGGGGCCGAGATTTGATGCAGCGACACAATTTTGCGTCGTGATTACGTAATGACGTCACCGCGCATTGACGTCGCGTCATTTAGCAACAAATCGATCTTCCTTCAGCAACCTCCCCTGAAAGTAACTTACAGCACATGGTTTTCACGGTCACACAGATGTACTCTACTCTGTAAGTTGGTCCTCACATACCTCAGTTTTGAAAAACCACACAGGGACGGCTGTCGACTTCAGATATCGTCGTACACTTCCCTTATCTGACCTGAAATCGTCTCGTGAAAAATGTTGACTGCACAGCCTCAAAACGTCCAGAGACTGAACGGGTAAACCAGTGTCCCGGCGAACCGCGAGCAGCCATAGCCTCAGGCGCTGCGGGTCATTCAGTGGGAATCTGTGAAAAGTCAGCCTTTCCTCTGGCGACAACGGCCGAGGACGCAACCTCACTGCTTTCTGTCTGTTGAAACATCCAGGAAAAGCACACATACGCACCATTGTTCAATTTGCAGCATAACCCTTTTGTAACTATACAGCTCGGTTGTAAACAGCGCCCCAGTTTGTATCGTAAACGCGTCTAAACTGTCGTAAAATGCGCATGCGTCAAGATTCAATTTATCAAAAGGGTTTAACATTTTTTGGGATATAGGTAACAGATAAAACAGTAGTCCCATGTGCTACAATCAGAGTAAAACTTATCTTTAAACCACATAAATATAGCATTGCCTTTATATAACAGTTCTCTCTAAATAGTGGTGTTTTAATTCCTTGATTGATCATACATAGCTAAATGTAACAAAAGGGCCCTTGGGTCTTAAATGATATACCAGAGAAATTGATTTTCACAAATAGGTTTACATTTTAAAATGTATCTTTAGTGTTATTCCAATAGCACAGATTTACCGTATGCTCTGATTATATAACAATGGGGCCATGAATGGGCTCTCCTTTCACAGAATACAAATTAAATAGAAAAAAAAGATTAAAAAGAGTCAGACAGAGTCTGAGGAATGCTGAAATTTAATAAAAGAAAGGAAAAACAAAAATACAGTTGTTGTAGTAGCAATTAAGGCGTAAAATGTGTTAAACTTCACATCTAAATCACTAAAACAGAACAGGCAGGAATATGATTTACGAATGTGTCAGCTTTCATTACTACTTTAAAAAGAGCGAAACCTCAGTCTAATCTTTTTTAGAAAAAAAAAAAAAAAAAACTATGTAAAATTCACTCAAAACACAGCACAAAGGACATATTAAGAGATGCTCCAGCGTGCCGCGAACGGTTTATTTCTTCGCTCCATTACTCTGTGCTTTGGCTTTCTCCTTTTCCAGATATTTCTGTTGAGAAAAAGAACATTTGTTTCAAAAAGAACCGAAAACGTCAATGTAATAATTCTGATATTTACTAATAAAAAAAAGTAAGTGAAACCCCAAGCTGTAATGCATAATCTAGACCTCAGTCCTTGACATCTTATGCTTTTACAGTTAGCGCATTACAAGTGACAGAATGATGAGGATGAAAAAAAATGATCACCTTAAGTTTATCGTAGTGTGCTTGGCTACTGCAGTGGATCTTCTTTGCAGTGTCTTCATTCGAGTAAAACAGGAAGCAGACTCTGCAGTAATATCCCATCTTCACAAACTCCACACCTGAAACGGGTCGGATGGGATTCATTAATGAGACTCCTTACAAGCCATCTATCAGGACTATATCGCACACATAGTGACTAAAATGGCCAATGTTTTTCCTAAGTCAGGGCACATCAGGTTTTTATAAGACATTCATCGATTGGTTTGAAGCATTTAGCAGCAAGCCGAACTGATTTATTACTATATTTATGTGATTTTTTTATTCCACGTTTGTGGACAAGACAACTACTCCGTGAAGGAGACTAAATACATAGGTTTGTTATGTCAAACGTATTTCTTTGCAAAAACCAAAGCCATCTTACCCACTGGGACATTAGGATCATATGCCTCAAGAGTAGCATGGCTAGTGTCAAGCTTTATTTCAGGCGGTGTTGTTGTAATGGGTTTTTCCTCAGTCTTCTTCACGCTCTTCTCTGATTCAGGGGGAGTAGCATCAGTCTCTTCATCTTGTGGCTCCTGGGCAAAGGAAAGCAGTGGATAAATCAAGTACATCCTGTTGGCAGCATTTACAAAATATATTTTATCTACTGCCTGGACTGAGATCACTGTCAAAATATGACTCCATAATCTATAATAAAGCCCCCCCCCACCCCCCCATTATGAAAAAATAAATTAAAAACCCATCCCGTTGTTCTCTCACATCAAAATCCACCCATATATTTGTTTAGAACTGTTTTGGCTTATAAACACTGCTTGATCTGTGCATATTTCTCTCCTGTTTCAGATGTGACCACTTATTCTCTGAAGGAAGCATTATTATGGATTATGGACAAGTATCCATAATAAAGTGGTAAAAAACATTTTGATGGATTTGTTTCTTACAAACACGCAGCTTTTGCTTCACAAGGTGTAAATTGATGGAGTGGTGTGGATTATTGTGATGTTTTTATCAGCTGTTTGGACTCTCATTCTGACGGCACCCATTCACTGCACAGGATCCAATGGTAAGCAAGTGATGCAATGCTAAATTACTCCAAATCAGTTCCCATGGAAAAAACTATTTAATGTCCCGAGGGTGAGTTTCAGTAAATTTTCATTTTCACTATTCCTTTAAAGGGAGAACTCATTCATAAGCATGCTACCCTCATCCAAAAAGGAATGGCAAACGAGACTATATTCATGCTATAAACAAAAATAATGAGGTCACTCACAGTCTCCATATTCTGGTGCTCTGATGTGTCTTTGATTTGTTCCTCCTCTGGATCGCTCTTCACTTCAGGAACGGTTTCTGCTGAAACATTTTGGCTTTCCTTCTCTTCCTGGCTCTCCTCTTCCTCAGCTTTATCAGTGACAGTCTCTTCCACTTTCATCTTCTTGACAGAAGGCTCTTCCTCTTTCTTATTCTTACTTTTGCCAGAGGAGTTGCTCTGGGTCTCAGACTCTCCGGAGCGCTCCCTCTTGAGTGGCCGTTTGTCCTCAGGCTCTGGGCTTGGAGGTCTGTGTCTGGAAGAAGATTATATTGTCAAAACAGATGCCATGCAAGATTCTTTGGAAAGAAAAAAAAGGGAATCTGAATTTCTAACTGACCCATGTTTGAGTTGCTTATATTTCCTGCTCACATAGACAACCAGTCGTTTGCCTTCAAATTTAGGTCGATTTTCCTTGTAGGTCTCTGCCATTTTCTCAGCATCTTCCCATCTTTCCATCTCAATGAAGCACTGAGCAAAAATACCACAAATGTTATAAACACCATATTTATTTTGCTTATGTATCCGCCAGAAAGTGTCAAATTTTTACATTACCTCATTGCGTATTCGGTTCAAAAAGTATCTCTTAACTTTTCCAAATGGTTCTGCGATTTTCAGAATTAAGGCATCTGAGCCTTTGAAGGGAGGAATATTACGAACGTAGATGACTCTGCCACTCTGTAGACATTGCACATAAACGATGTTAGATTCCGCAATTTTAGATTCAAAGGCAGTTTTCCGGGAGAGTTACAGGGGTAGCTCACCCAAAAATGAATATTTGCTGTTAATTTTCTCACCCTTAGGACATCCAAGAATAAGATGTAGATGACTTTTTTTCAGTAGAACAGTAAAGATATTCTTAGCTGAAACTGTGCAAGTTAGCGGCTGTCCATTTTCCAGAGCCTCAGGAAACGGGGAAATCTGATTATTTTCCGCAAACTGGTTCTTTCTTAAAATTTGTTTCAATGATTTGGCTCAATTCACTTGCTTGCTTACGTAATCACGCAATGACGTCACGTATACCCAATTATCATTAAAGCAGCCAGTAATGATGTGAAATGTGGATGTTTTACATGTATAAAACACATGAAATGACTAAACTGCTCTTCATCAGCTCACCTTTTTACATAAAACCAATGGCTCATTGGTCTTCAGTCCAAGTCAAACTGTTTTCTCAGTTCAGTGACTTTTGGAGGAACTGGAGCGCTGAATGATTCATTCATCACATTGTCAGATATGCTGGTATTTTGGCTAATTTCCAGTCGGAGTGACTGTCAGGCGTCTGAAAGTGAGTTTTGGATAACTAACTTGTACATCTGTGCTGCTCGAGCCGCAAACGGTTTCAGATGATTCAGTCTGACTTGATGAACGTGTTTAACAAGTCCACCAAAAAAAAAAAAACGGTTCAAAAGAATGATTCACTTGTGAACCAGACATCTCTCCGGACCGTTTACCTGAGGCTCAGGATTACAGGTAATAATGTAAATAGTGATCAGTTTCTTGCACAGACAGATTGTTTCGCTTCATAAGACCTCGATATATCGTCATGAGCCAGGGGTATTCATTTTGTGTTCCTTGATATGCTTTTCTTATTTCTTAAAGACGGGCAGCTGCTGACTTGAATGTTATGAATCAGCAAGGAGCACACTCATAGCAAAAACAATTATTTACTGTTCTACTGAATAAAAAAAAAAACTCACCAACATCTTGGATGGTCCGAGGGTGAGTAAATTAACAGCAAATTTTAATTTGTGGGTAAACTATCCCTTTAATAAGCCCAAGTCTTACCTGGATGGTTGGATAGGATTGTGAATGATAGACCTTCACAGGCTTTCCACACACAGATGGCATGACATTTCCACTGTAGAAACTAGCCATTGCTCTTGCCTCTTGTTCATTGGAGAGTTCCAGAAAGGCCTAACACAGAGCACCAAAAAAAAATTTTTTTTAACATAATTCATTGAACAGACCGTGTTCTCCAGCCAAATTGCAATCAATTAAACAGCCTGTCAATGCATAATAAACATTTATACACACATTATTAAATAATCTAGCATACATTTTTGGATAGCTACAGCAAAGCTGCTGTGAGTGAGGTGGCCTGAACAGTACATCTGAGAGCTGTTACCTCAGGCCTCACATCCAAAACCAGGTGCCGCACCACTTTACCAAATGGCTTTGCAAGAGAAAGGACTTCATCCAGATAACCGTAGCCACGTTTAAACCCAACGACATTCACAACTCTCAATCCCTACAATTAGAGAACATACATTAATATCTAACACAATCAGTAAATCAATGTACAGACATTGACTACATTTACATGGACATCAGTAATCTAATTATTTACCTTATTCTAAATAAGTCAATATTATGATTATGGTGTTTACATGAGTTACTTTTAGAATATTTATTTCATGTTCCCGTTTTACACGAAAAGTCCTACACGACGGTAATAATGAGATTAAGGTGTTTACATGTCTATTCTGCACTTCAGTAATGCAACTAAAATAGGAATACTCCACGTCTTAATTTGATGTGTTTACTTCGATTATGACTTTAGCTGGATTAAGGTAACCAAAAATCTCTGTTTACATGGTAGATTCTTAATCAGAGTATTGTCTTAATCGTATTAAAATCGGAGTATTGTTGTCCATGTAAACGTACTCATTGGTTGCTAATTAATTTTCAAGTATGCAAGAAATAAGTGACTTACTCCATTATCCTTGGAGCTTCCTGAAACATACAAGATGAGAAGATGCATCATTTAAATGAAATGACTACAGAAAAACCAGTTTAATAAATAGCTATTTCAAGATTACAGTACCATTTAAAGGTTTGGGGTCAGAAAAAACTTTCAATGTTTTTGAAAGAAGTCTCTTGCGCTCACCAAGGTTGCAATTATTTGATCACAAATACAGTAAAAACAGTAATATTGTGAAATATTATTACAATTTAAAAAATATTTTCCTGGGATGCAAATTTTCAGCATTATTACTCCAGTCTTCAGTGTCACATGATCCTTCAGAAATCATTCTAATATGCTGCAGCATTTATTTTGAAACTGATTTTTTTTATATCACTTTTAATGCATCCTTGGACAATTATAGTATTCATTTTGGAAAAAAAAAAACCTTACTGATCCCTTTTGAGAGGTATTGTACATTATTTGGTCAAGTAAACAGATTAAAATGTTTGGGTGTCAGCCTCGCTTCTTTGTTCTAGCTAATTAAAGACGACAAAGTCATGAGCACTGACATTGCAGATTTAATTAAAAATATGATTGTACATTTTTATTTTATTTTAACACCGAAGACTCAATTGTCATGGATCACTGCTAAAGCCATTGTCATTGCTCAAAAGCAGTACCTGATGTGTTTTTAGCTTTGGACTTTGAGTCTTGTTTGTCAGCGTCGTCGTCCTCTGCTAGCTCATCAAGAGTAACAAACTCATCCATGTTTTCAGGAAAATCTATTTCATTTTGATCCTCCTAGAAGCAGATACACAGAGTCAACAGAAATGCAGGTCAAAAGAGTGAAAAACATGCAATTTATATTAAAGGAGTAGTTCACCCCAAAAAAGAATATGCATGCTGTGATGAATAGTGATCAGGGCTGTCAAGCTCAAAAGAGCATAAAAGTGATTCATACAATTGTACAGCTTTAGAAGACTTGGAATACAACAGATGAGAGATATGGACTATTAATAAACAAAATAAATTGGTTAAAAGTGCAATAAGCTGCTGAAAGTGGATCTGATTGAGCGCCAAAATGCACTTGTAGCCAATCAACACCAGTAAGGGTTGTGTCCACTCATCATGGGGAGGTGCCTGCAACAAAGCATGTTATGGGGAAAAGCAGTAAAAGCAGATTTTGGTAATTTAAGAAGATTGGTATATTAGCATTATTTCACTTAAAATATAGTTATAAGTTGTAAAATATACAAGTACCAAAATGCCATTACTGTCACAGTGTTTACGGTTTTACAGATTTTCAGTCATTTCTGACAACCACAGTGGCAAATCTTTTTACTGTAAATGTAATGCTATTTTTACTGCGCACTTTTAATTAAGCTGTTTTTGGTCCTTTTTGGAGATTGACAGCCTCTTTTGTTGTGTGGAAAATATCTACATGAATATTTCTTCACGTTCAAGAGTAAATAACACAATTAAAAAATTTTTAAGAACTATCCCAGCATCAAAGAATTAGGCAGTAGCATTTCAGAATATGTGCCAAAGGTCCTGCCTGCTCTGCATTGTCCTCTTCAGCACCCTCATCTTCAGGTTGTTCTTCATTCTGTTCCTCGAGGTCCTTAGGATGATCAGAGGTGTCCTCCTCCTGCTCTGCTTCAGATGCTGCAGGTTCCTCCACTTCAGTCTCTTCCTGTTTTTCATCAGAGTCCTCTTGGTTCTCCGCGGTCTCTGCATCTCTGGCTTGCTGGGCTTCAGGGTTCTCCTCCTCCTCCTCCTTCTCCTCCTCCTCCTCCTCCTCCTCCTCCTCCTCCCAACAACTGATTACAGAAAGACCAAACAGGTTTTGTTTTATACAAGCAAAGAAGAGTCAGATTTCCAAAACATACCGCCACCACCACCATCGTCTCCTCCCCCTCCCCCTCCCCCTCCTCCTCCTCCTCCTCCTCCTCCTCCTCCTCTACATTGGTGTCATCAATATCTTCTTGCTGTTCAGTGGCTTGCTCTGGATCACAGGAGATTTCGACATCTTCTGCATCTGCTTCTTCAAAACCCTCTTCATCTCCATCACGTGCTTCCATAACATCAGCATCTTCGTCTCCTGACCCATGGCCTAGGGCTTCTGCTTCCTCAGGCTTTGGTTCCTCTTCTTTCTCAACAGAGCTCCCTTTGGATTTGGATGTAGAGGAGGACCTCTGGGTCTTCGATGAAGGTTTATCACCAGTTCTGCTGGTGGCACTGCTGCTAGTGCTGCTCTTACGGGGAGGTGCTTCCCTTGGTTGATCGCCCTTGCCTGGTGGGACCCTGGAACATCAAGCACATTTACAGCACATTTGGTTTTGTTTTCTTTTTAAAGCTGTAAGTGGTTTCTCTGGATAGGAAGGACAACTTACGTCAGAGTCTTATACTTTGTGCAGATGTTCAGTCGAATGGATCTTTTATTGATAGTCAAAGGATTGACGGTGTAGTACTTCACCAACATCTCTGCATCCTCAGGATTGCTCAGTTGCACAAATGCCTGTTTTAAAAGAAGTCAAAGTGAGAAAAAGCTCAGAACTGAGTGATGTCAAATATCCAGTGTTTGCAATGTAAAGCCAAACAAACTTTTCATGGGAGTTTTCTGTAGACGGTGTAATTGGATTGGTTTTGCAATCCCTCTATGCCCTGCGACTTGTAAGCATGAGATTACTAGGTCAGAGATGTTAATAGCATCCCCTATAAACCTTACTAGAGTTAAGTTAGATTTTTTTCTCTAAATCAGCTCAATTAAAAAAAAAAAAATCAGTTAAAAATTTTGATTTGTTATCACTCAAAATAAGTTCACAAAAGTCCGTGTGACAGATGCAATGAAAATATTGGTCACACTTTATTTTAAGGGCCAATTTTCACTGTTAACTAACTATTCACTACTACTTCAGCTTCAATAAACTCCTAATTTGTAGCTTATTAATAGGTGTGACAGATGCAATGAAAATATTGGTCACACTTTATTTTAAGGGCCAATTTTCACTGTTAACTAACTATTCACTACTACTTCAGCTTCAATAAACTCCTAATTTGTAGCTTATTAATAGTTAGTAAGCTAGTTGTTAAGTTTAGTATGATTAAAGGATCTAAAATATGGTCATACAGAATAAGGCATTAATATGTGCTTTGAAGTACTAATAAATAGCCAATATGCTAGTAATATGCTAGTTAATGGTGAGAATTGGTTCTTAAAATCAAATGTGTTCCCAAAATGTTTTAGTAAAACTATGTACATTTATTACTGCCATTTATTACTATATATTAGTACAGTTACACTAGCACATAAGTTGCACATAAGTAATTATTATTAAATATTTTTGTTCACAAAATGAATGAATGAACAAAACATGCCTGGATTATTTTCAACTTAATGTTCAATGTATTTTACATGATTTCTGTAGCTCAAACAGTAGAGCATAATGCTAGCAACTCCAAGGTCATGGATTTCATTATGCATGTACCTTTGAATGCAATGAAAGTCATTTTGGATAAAAGCATCTGCCTAATATTGCATAATATTAATGTTCAACAATTTGAATGCCGTTTTTGCTGATTCTTTGTTTTAAAATTATGGTTCCTTTGTTATAAAAACAAATTACTGCTAGGGCCGTAAAAAAATAGTAATGTTTTCTGGGTAGTTTTACCCAGCCCTAGAGACCCATGAAACAGGACATATTTTAAAGATGCATGCTGCATATGTAACTTACCTCATCATTTAGAAAGAGATGCTTCTCAACCGTGCCAAATCTACGAGCTATTGTGAGGAGCTCCATTTTCTTCTCACCACCTCGTGGTAAATTGGAGAAAAACACCACCTGGCTGACTCCTCTCTTCATGGGCATAGTTTCTCTGTCCGGCCTTCCACTTTTCTTTATTGATAAAGCAAATAAGCTTAATTGAGTTGACTGGTTGATTTGTACAACTTCTACTCTTAAAGGGGTCATATGATGTTGCTAAAAAGAACATTATGTTGTGTATTTAATACAATGTGTTTATGCGATTTAAGGTTCAAAAAACACATTATTGTCCACATAATGTACATTATTGTTGCTCCTCTATGCCCCGCCTTTGTGAAACGCATGCGCAAAGCCGACTTCATACGTCAACAGTGAGCGCAAGCTACATTAAATTGATTATTACGTTTTAAATATGGTTATTCTTCTTACAAAAACGCATCGATTCACTACAGGAGGCCTTTTTTTTTCATCCCCCGGAGCCATGTGAGACACTTTTTTTTTTTTAAAGGATGGGCGCTTTTTATTTCACTTCTTTTGGACTGAAGCACTGCAACACCCGCTGACTGCAATGATAGAGCTTGGAATAGCCAGGACCATTTTTAATATAACTCCGACTGGATTCGTAGAAGAAAGTCATATACACCTAGGATGCCCTGGGGGGGTGAGTAAAACGCAGCCTAATTTTCATTTTTGGGTGAACTAACCCTTTAACCACTGATTTCTAGTTGTGTCCTCTTTTAGAAGGCCAAACAAAGTAGTTTCGCATTCACAACAAAACACATAGCATCACACACGGCGGGCTTGAGAACGGCGCGGCCGGCGGATTCGACGAAGGAGCAGCTGGCGGGGTTGCGGGAACCACATGTGACGACCCTGGGCTGGACTCCGCTTCGTCCACGGTGAAAGCCGATCCGTGTGGGGGGGGTGTTTGAACGAGGCGTTTTAGGAGGGCGTGGACAAGTCTTAACTTTTATAAAGAATATCTCTTTGGGTTTGAGACTTTAGTCTTTGCAACTTTAGGGATCTCATCTATGCACGAACAGCTTGTAACACTCCGAAGAGAAAGGAAAAATTGAAATTGCATCATAAGACCCCTTTAAAAGAAACATTCTTACCTCAATAGCCATCAGTTCCTTTGACAAATAAATGTGTATCTCTTTCCCAAGCAAAATGGCAGGTTTACGCTGGTAATAATTAGCCATGGCCAAAGCCTCCTCATGAGTCTGCATCTCCAGGAAAGCCTTTGAAAAATACAATAAATAATGAACGTAATAAACTTTATGGCATTACTTACTCAGAACAGATACCAACTATGGGCATTCACACTCCAAATTGAGGTAAAATGTCATTGTCATGACTTATGATCTTCAATGACCATTCAAATATGTACAGGTACTACCTTGTTCTTCAGTATCAGATGTTCACAGATGGTGCCAAAGGGTTTTGCCAAGGCAAACAGGCTGTTAGGAGACATCGGCTTCCTTTCGTATTTTGCTACGACCACCCTACTTCTTATCTAAACCAAAAACATTTATAAGTGTACAAGCACTAAGATAACCATCCACTTAATCAAAAGATCTAAAAAATAATGTCCCGATTATATATAATATACCAGTATGTTAATTGCAGATGCATTTCAATGCTACAGAATTTTAAAGGTGCAATATGTAATATTGACATCTAGTTGTTGAAATGGGTACGGCAGTTAAAATTCAAAATACTAAAGAGTCATTTCTTCTGCACCTTGCTCCTCAGCAGGGCTCTTAAAAAATTATTGGAATTTCCAATATTCGTCGAATTTAAAATAAAAATCCACATTCGAATGCAAAAACGTTGCATTCGAATTTTAGGTGCGTTAACGAGGCAGCCTTATCAGTGGTGCACGAGATGCAATAACGATTTGCCGTTGCATTATAATGTTTTTGTTAGCCTATCCAGTTGAAGCCACAAGATGCGGCGCTGCTGCGTTATTACAAATATTATGAAAAAAGAGAACATCGATGCGGAGAAGATCTTGTTTACGTCAAAACTGAAACCAAGCCGTTCACACAGAACACATATTTCGCACATTTTCTAGAGGGATATCTATCACAGTTGCAGTTGCGTCTCGCACAAAAGAGCTGCATGTTTAGAAAGCCATGTAAAATTTATGCAAGTTTAACTTTGAAAAAACATATCTCGAGACTTTATGGCTGGTTTTTTTCCCCTATCCCACTGCAACTCGTGTTTTTAAATGAAAAATGTAATCTGTGTGATTGGCTTTCAGCCCTTTGCATTAAACTATGAATACATACACAATGCTGTTTTGTTTATAGCTGTTCAAGCAACTTAATTCTAATTGGTTTATAAACATTATGCACTTTTTTCACAGATAGTCATGTTATCTTATATGCTTTGAATAAATGTGCATTGGTCGATGCGCCCTCTTGTGGCCTCAGGAGAGAAGCCAAAAGCTTTTCTTCACCCTAACTGAAATTATGCATTTTAAATTCAAATATAATTCGAATTTTGATAAGATTTAAGTACAAAATTCGAATTTAGTTTTTCAGCCATTTTGACAGCCCTACTCCTCATACTCGACACTCAAGCCGTTTGCCAGATTGAGGACGCGCTACAGGAATGAGCGTAACTGACAGTGAAAGGCAACAAGCCTTATACTGTAACTTGATGAGTTGATTTATCCACATATAATATTCCACTGGTCATAGAGATTTTTAGTTGGATGCAGAGGCTTTTTAGGCTGACTAGAATCTGTGATCTCTGTCCCAGTTTGTTTGAAAGCTGCCATGGCTGCAATACGCTGTGTTTTCTGCCAACTGGCAACCCGGAGTGTTGAAATACTACCGATTAAACTGGCAGTGGGCAGAGTCACACAGACCAAAACAAAAACAGGCATTCCGACACAGAACACATTTTTAAAATAGAATAACTGACTGTAGCATTGTTTTTCAGAGAAACAATTATGTGAACTTAACATGTTTCCTAAATATCTGTTAACATATTATGGTATATGTATGCTTTAGCACAGTTAAATTCCATACAGCACCTTTAACATCTTAAAAGAAAGAACAAAAAAAAAAGAAACTTTCAATACATTATTACCTTGGGTGGTACTGTTGAATACGACGTCATTTTACTTGTCATTCCCATACTGGAATCAGATCCTGAAAAAAAGTTATTTACAATTTGAGACTGATTTAAACGACCCAAATTAGCCAATGCATCACAAGAAAAGTTTGTGTTATCTTCAAGTTCACTGTACTGTTTTTGTTAATGAGTGAAACCCACAGGAAGACATTTACATTACAGACTGCTCTCAAGGTCACAGAATGAAAGTGGATTGCCGATTCAGCAAAAAGATAGCGGAAAGTATGTCTGCTGTTGAAAGGAATTGTTTTAGACCAGACTGCATCCTCTCGCAGATTTATTACCCCAGTTGGAGCTCATCCCTGTTCTTTGTAGACTGGCACCAATTGGAGCCGCCCCCAACAAGCCATCTGAACGACTCTTCGTGTCCAGGGAAAGGGACGTCGACCTGAGAAGAATTTATTTTTAATGCTCTAAAGCAACTATTTTATTCATAAAAAGCAGGGTGCATCACACTTATGAAAGAAGTATTTGAAAAACAATTAGTAACATACTTGCGACTAGAGGGCAATTGAGGGTCCCAGTCTGGGTACCTATAAAACAACAGGAAACAGATTTCAGGTCCTTTTGAATTGCTGAGCTCTACATGTTTAACACTTGAACGACAAACTCAGTTTCAAACACTGCAAGAGCAAAAGTTAGCAACCATGTCTAGAAGTCCTACATGGCAACTTATTAATGCACTAGAACTACAGGCTCTCTTATATACGATAATCAACTCGGAGGCTACACTCAAAACGACAACAACAAAAAAGTAATCAGGTTCTTTATATTTGCTTTCTTAGCTCTTTATATTACGAGTAGTCTCAAGACTGCATTTAAATAGCTAAAATGTTCATAAAAGATAGAGCCACTATCTTTAATTATGAATTTGGAGGGGTCTACTTTGATTGATTCATGATGACAAACTGAATTTCTTCATAATTTATTTTTACCCTCTGGTGTTGTTTGCATGGCAGTCAAAAATTATCCTTTTTTATTCCAATGTTATGATCCATTTAATAAGGCTTAAATTTGCACTATCGCCTTGTTTGTACTGTCTTTGTATTGTATTGTTAAACAAGCATACCGTTTATCGCTGACTGTATTGCAGATAAGGCTTAACTTTGCACTATCGCCTTGTTTGTATTGGTTTATGTATTGAATAGTAATAACATACTTTTTTTTTGTATTACAGATGTTTAAGTTACATGTGACTGCACTGTTAGGATTGCTCAAATTTCACTACGCTTGTATAGTGACAATAAAGAATCTTGAATGTATTACCTATTGATCGCTTTTTGAGAATAGTCAAGTCAAGTCACCTTTATTTATATAGCGCTTTTAACAATACAGATTGTGACAAAGCAACTGAACAGCATTAATTAGGAAAATAGTGTCAATAATGCAAAATGACAATAGTAAACACTAATTTTTCAGTTAAAGACAGTTCATCATTGAAGAATAGACTTGAAAATAAAATTTCTATCTTAAACTGTCATAACTCTTGAATGCTTTGGAGCTTAAGTTTGGTCTTTTTTTAAAGAGTAC
>NW_015505429.1:1139739-1154519 GCF_001515645.1 Sinocyclocheilus grahami | reverse complement strand
AAAAAAAAAAAATCAGTTCAAAATTTTGATTTGTTATCACTCAAAATAAGTTCACAAAAGTCCCTGTGTGACAGATGCAATGAAAATATTGGTCACACTTTATTTTAAGGGCCAATTTTCACTGTTAACTAACTATTCACTACTACTTCAGCTTCAATAAACTCCTAATTTGTAGCTTATTAATAGTTAGTAAGCTAGTTGTTAAGTTTAGTATGATTAAAGGATCTAAAATATGGTCATACAGAATAAGGCATTAATATGTGCTTTGAAGTACTAATAAATAGCCAATATGCTAGTAATATGCTAGTTAATGGTGAGAATTGGTTCTTAAAATCAAATGTGTTCCCAAAATGTTTTAGTAAAACTATGTACATTTATTACTGCCATTTATTACTATATATTAGTACAGTTACACTAGCACATAAGTTGCACATAAGTAATTATTATTAAATATTTTTGTTCACAAAATGAATGAATGAACAAAACATGCCTGGATTATTTTCAACTTAATGTTCAATGTATTTTACATGATTTCTGTAGCTCAAACAGTAGAGCATAATGCTAGCAACTCCAAGGTCATGGATTTCATTATGCATGTACCTTTGAATGCAATGAAAGTCATTTTGGATAAAAGCATCTGCCTAATATTGCATAATATTAATGTTCAACAATTTGAATGCCGTTTTTGCTGATTCTTTGTTTTAAAATTATGGTTCCTTTGTTATAAAAACAAATTACTGCTAGGGCCGTAAAAAAATAGTAATGTTTTCTGGGTAGTTTTACCCAGCCCTAGAGACCCATGAAACAGGACATATTTTAAAGATGCATGCTGCATATGTAACTTACCTCATCATTTAGAAAGAGATGCTTCTCAACCGTGCCAAATCTACGAGCTATTGTGAGGAGCTCCATTTTCTTCTCACCACCTCGTGGTAAATTGGAGAAAAACACCACCTGGCTGACTCCTCTCTTCATGGGCATAGTTTCTCTGTCCGGCCTTCCACTTTTCTTTATTGATAAAGCAAATAAGCTTAATTGAGTTGACTGGTTGATTTGTACAACTTCTACTCTTAAAGGGGTCATATGATGTTGCTAAAAAGAACATTATGTTGTGTATTTAATACAATGTGTTTATGCGATTTAAGGTTCAAAAAACACATTATTGTCCACATAATGTACATTATTGTTGCTCCTCTATGCCCCGCCTTTGTGAAACGCATGCGCAAAGCCGACTTCATACGTCAACAGTGAGCGCAAGCTACATTAAATTGATTATTACGTTTTAAATATGGTTATTCTTCTTACAAAAACGCATCGATTCACTACAGGAGGCCTTTTTTTTTCATCCCCCGGAGCCATGTGAGACACTTTTTTTTTTTTAAAGGATGGGCGCTTTTTATTTCACTTCTTTTGGACTGAAGCACTGCAACACCCGCTGACTGCAATGATAGAGCTTGGAATAGCCAGGACCATTTTTAATATAACTCCGACTGGATTCGTAGAAGAAAGTCATATACACCTAGGATGCCCTGGGGGGGTGAGTAAAACGCAGCCTAATTTTCATTTTTGGGTGAACTAACCCTTTAACCACTGATTTCTAGTTGTGTCCTCTTTTAGAAGGCCAAACAAAGTAGTTTCGCATTCACAACAAAACACATAGCATCACACACGGCGGGCTTGAGAACGGCGCGGCCGGCGGATTCGACGAAGGAGCAGCTGGCGGGTTTGCGGTAACCACATGTGACGACCCTGGGCTGGACTGTCACTGTGTGATCTTCCCACACAGTGACATAGATATGTGGGGGGGGTGTTTGAACGAGGCGTTTTAGGAGGGCGTGGACAAGTCTTAACTTTTATAAAGAATATCTCTTTGGGTTTGAGACTTTAGTCTTTGCAACTTTAGGGATCTCATCTATGCACGAACAGCTTGTAACACTCCGAAGAGAAAGGAAAAATTGAAATTGCATCATAAGACCCCTTTAAAAGAAACATTCTTACCTCAATAGCCATCAGTTCCTTTGACAAATAAATGTGTATCTCTTTCCCAAGCAAAATGGCAGGTTTACGCTGGTAATAATTAGCCATGGCCAAAGCCTCCTCATGAGTCTGCATCTCCAGGAAAGCCTTTGAAAAATACAATAAATAATGAACGTAATAAACTTTATGGCATTACTTACTCAGAACAGATACCAACTATGGGCATTCACACTCCAAATTGAGGTAAAATGTCATTGTCATGACTTATGATCTTCAATGACCATTCAAATATGTACAGGTACTACCTTGTTCTTCAGTATCAGATGTTCACAGATGGTGCCAAAGGGTTTTGCCAAGGCAAACAGGCTGTTAGGAGACATCGGCTTCCTTTCGTATTTTGCTACGACCACCCTACTTCTTATCTAAACCAAAAACATTTATAAGTGTACAAGCACTAAGATAACCATCCACTTAATCAAAAGATCTAAAAAATAATGTCCCGATTATATATAATATACCAGTATGTTAATTGCAGATGCATTTCAATGCTACAGAATTTTAAAGGTGCAATATGTAATATTGACATCTAGTTGTTGAAATGGGTACGGCAGTTAAAATTCAAAATACTAAAGAGTCATTTCTTCTGCACCTTGCTCCTCAGCAGGGCTCTTAAAAAATTATTGGAATTTCCAATATTCGTCGAATTTAAAATAAAAATCCACATTCGAATGCAAAAACGTTGCATTCGAATTTTAGGTGCGTTAACGAGGCAGCCTTATCAGTGGTGCACGAGATGCAATAACGATTTGCCGTTGCATTATAATGTTTTTGTTAGCCTATCCAGTTGAAGCCACAAGATGCGGCGCTGCTGCGTTATTACAAATATTATGAAAAAAGAGAACATCGATGCGGAGAAGATCTTGTTTACGTCAAAACTGAAACCAAGCCGTTCACACAGAACACATATTTCGCACATTTTCTAGAGGGATATCTATCACAGTTGCAGTTGCGTCTCGCACAAAAGAGCTGCATGTTTAGAAAGCCATGTAAAATTTATGCAAGTTTAACTTTGAAAAAACATATCTCGAGACTTTATGGCTGGTTTTTTTCCCCTATCCCACTGCAACTCGTGTTTTTAAATGAAAAATGTAATCTGTGTGATTGGCTTTCAGCCCTTTGCATTAAACTATGAATACATACACAATGCTGTTTTGTTTATAGCTGTTCAAGCAACTTAATTCTAATTGGTTTATAAACATTATGCACTTTTTTCACAGATAGTCATGTTATCTTATATGCTTTGAATAAATGTGCATTGGTCGATGCGCCCTCTTGTGGCCTCAGGAGAGAAGCCAAAAGCTTTTCTTCACCCTAACTGAAATTATGCATTTTAAATTCAAATATAATTCGAATTTTGATAAGATTTAAGTACAAAATTCGAATTTAGTTTTTCAGCCATTTTGACAGCCCTACTCCTCATACTCGACACTCAAGCCGTTTGCCAGATTGAGGACGCGCTACAGGAATGAGCGTAACTGACAGTGAAAGGCAACAAGCCTTATACTGTAACTTGATGAGTTGATTTATCCACATATAATATTCCACTGGTCATAGAGATTTTTAGTTGGATGCAGAGGCTTTTTAGGCTGACTAGAATCTGTGATCTCTGTCCCAGTTTGTTTGAAAGCTGCCATGGCTGCAATACGCTGTGTTTTCTGCCAACTGGCAACCCGGAGTGTTGAAATACTACCGATTAAACTGGCAGTGGGCAGAGTCACACAGACCAAAACAAAAACAGGCATTCCGACACAGAACACATTTTTAAAATAGAATAACTGACTGTAGCATTGTTTTTCAGAGAAACAATTATGTGAACTTAACATGTTTCCTAAATATCTGTTAACATATTATGGTATATGTATGCTTTAGCACAGTTAAATTCCATACAGCACCTTTAACATCTTAAAAGAAAGAACAAAAAAAAAAGAAACTTTCAATACATTATTACCTTGGGTGGTACTGTTGAATACGACGTCATTTTACTTGTCATTCCCATACTGGAATCAGATCCTGAAAAAAAGTTATTTACAATTTGAGACTGATTTAAACGACCCAAATTAGCCAATGCATCACAAGAAAAGTTTGTGTTATCTTCAAGTTCACTGTACTGTTTTTGTTAATGAGTGAAACCCACAGGAAGACATTTACATTACAGACTGCTCTCAAGGTCACAGAATGAAAGTGGATTGCCGATTCAGCAAAAAGATAGCGGAAAGTATGTCTGCTGTTGAAAGGAATTGTTTTAGACCAGACTGCATCCTCTCGCAGATTTATTACCCCAGTTGGAGCTCATCCCTGTTCTTTGTAGACTGGCACCAATTGGAGCCGCCCCCAACAAGCCATCTGAACGACTCTTCGTGTCCAGGGAAAGGGACGTCGACCTGAGAAGAATTTATTTTTAATGCTCTAAAGCAACTATTTTATTCATAAAAAGCAGGGTGCATCACACTTATGAAAGAAGTATTTGAAAAACAATTAGTAACATACTTGCGACTAGAGGGCAATTGAGGGTCCCAGTCTGGGTACCTATAAAACAACAGGAAACAGATTTCAGGTCCTTTTGAATTGCTGAGCTCTACATGTTTAACACTTGAACGACAAACTCAGTTTCAAACACTGCAAGAGCAAAAGTTAGCAACCATGTCTAGAAGTCCTACATGGCAACTTATTAATGCACTAGAACTACAGGCTCTCTTATATACGATAATCAACTCGGAGGCTACACTCAAAACGACAACAACAAAAAAGTAATCAGGTTCTTTATATTTGCTTTCTTAGCTCTTTATATTACGAGTAGTCTCAAGACTGCATTTAAATAGCTAAAATGTTCATAAAAGATAGAGCCACTATCTTTAATTATGAATTTGGAGGGGTCTACTTTGATTGATTCATGATGACAAACTGAATTTCTTCATAATTTATTTTTACCCTCTGGTGTTGTTTGCATGGCAGTCAAAAATTATCCTTTTTTATTCCAATGTTATGATCCATTTAATAAGGCTTAAATTTGCACTATCGCCTTGTTTGTACTGTCTTTGTATTGTATTGTTAAACAAGCATACCGTTTATCGCTGACTGTATTGCAGATAAGGCTTAACTTTGCACTATCGCCTTGTTTGTATTGGTTTATGTATTGAATAGTAATAACATACTTTTTTTTTGTATTACAGATGTTTAAGTTACATGTGACTGCACTGTTAGGATTGCTCAAATTTCACTACGCTTGTATAGTGACAATAAAGAATCTTGAATGTATTACCTATTGATCGCTTTTTGAGAATAGTCAAGTCAAGTCACCTTTATTTATATAGCGCTTTTAACAATACAGATTGTGACAAAGCAACTGAACAGCATTAATTAGGAAAATAGTGTCAATAATGCAAAATGACAATAGTAAACACTAATTTTTCAGTTAAAGACAGTTCATCATTGAAGAATAGACTTGAAAATAAAATTTCTATCTTAAACTGTCATAACTCTTGAATGCTTTGGAGCTTAAGTTTGGTCTTTTTTTAAAGAGTACACTTGGAAGAGTATTGCTGATGTAAAAAAAAAAAAAAAGATTTTATTTGATTATGAAAAATGCACAAAAACACTTTTAAAATTTTAAATGAAACATTTTCAAAACATGTTTTACTCTAAAATAGGGTTGTAACTGTATAGAATTTCATGGTATGATAATCGTCTCAGAAAATATCACGGTTATAATAAATCCTTTGTTACAACAAACTTGAAACCATTTTAATGAAAGTATTGAAGTCTCCCTTCTGAAAAAATAAATAAATGTAAAAACAATAAAAAAAATAAAGCTGTACACCTTATGTATATCTATATCAGACTTTAACATTTTAATTCATGTTTTAAAATGTTAACAAATGAAAATTTACAACTTTTATTTTTGGCAAAGTTAAAACATGGACAAACATGATATTCCTTCAAAACAATGATTAAATCAATTATTTTATTATAAAGAATATTATTATTGTTGTTATTATAACTTTGAAGTACACTGTACAATACTGATATGTTTCTGTCATAATTTCAAATTAAATCAAACTTTATTTTGAAGGGATGTAGAGGACCTTTGAGTTTCAGAGTGTATTTGACAATGGTTTTCCTCAAATAAAACTAGGAGATGTTATGTACGTTTTCTCTCAGAGCAGCTCTGCTGATGTTCATGTTTATGTATCTTAGAGGCTGAAAACACCATTTATGTATGCATACCTCAGTATGCAGTAGATAAAACGGCGCCACTCAGAGACTTACAGAAATAAGCAGATTATTTATATAGCAGTCTCTTTGCGCTTTAATATTCACAGACACATATCATAACTACTTTTGACTTATCCATCCATCTGCGCGTTTATGTGAAATCCTCATTATACTGTAAATTCCATGTTCACGACTTCCCTCTGCTTCACGGAAATCATATGGCCTTAACTTATAACTTGTTATAAATGCGACACACCTTCATCTGCACGGAGCGATGGTGTCTGCGAATATGTTGGATGTATTGCCTGCTTTTGCAACCACATTTTTTGCAAATTGGATCCGTCCTCAAGGACAACCCTGCGTTCATTTTTTTAAATATCTGAAGTATTCTTATACTGCAGATATTAACTTTTTGTTTGGTGGGGATGTAGATTAGACATAATCTCTGTCTCTGTCATGTTCTCCGCTGAATGTGCGTGTTAGCAGCCAAGTGAATGCAGAGTGAAGCAGCCAAGTGGAAATAAGTTGCATGTGTGCAGGTGAGATTTTTTTTCATAAATTTTTGTTTTTTAAAACCGTAGATATGCAAATGTTTACGGTATGATAGTGCACGTTCAAACTGTGATAAACCGCCATACAGGTATATCGTTACAACCCTACTCTAAAACTGCATGAAA
This sequence comes from Sinocyclocheilus grahami, assembly GCF_001515645.1. Lineage (NCBI taxonomy): Eukaryota > Metazoa > Chordata > Actinopteri > Cypriniformes > Cyprinidae > Sinocyclocheilus > Sinocyclocheilus grahami. Next base: position 1,147,593 of record NW_015505429.1, on the reverse strand, counting down.
ATCAAAGGCATAAATCTAAAGTTATGTTTCAAATTTGAGGATATCTCAAAAAAAAAAAAAAATACTTTCAGTAAGATTTTATTTGGACGCAGTACCAAATGCTTGCACTAGATGAAATTCGCTTCCCATTCGTTTCCAATGCACCCATTTTGACTGTGAAGCGTTTATGTGAAATCCTCATTATACTGTAAATTCCATGTTCACGACTTCCCTCTGCTTCACGGAAATCATATGGCCTTAACTTATAACTTGTTATAAATGCGACACACCTTCATCTGCACGGAGCGATGGTGTCTGCGAATATGAGCGAAGATGTTGGATGTATTGCCTGCTTTTGCAGCCACATTTTTTGCAAATTGGATCCGTCCTCAAGGACAACCCTGCGTTCATTTTTTTTTAATATCTGAAGTATTCTCATACTGCAGATATTAACTTTTTGTTTGGTGGGGATGTAGATTAGACATAATCTCTGTCTCTGTCATCTTCTCCACTGAATGTGCGTGTTAGCAGCCAAGTGAATGCAGAGTGAAGCAGCCAAGTGGAAATAAGTTGCATGTGTGCAGATGAGATTTTTTAAAATTCATTTATTTTAAAACCGTAGATATGCAAATGTTAACGGTATGATAGTGCACGTTCAAACCGTGATAAACCGCCATACAGGTATATCGTTACAACCCTACTCTAAAACTGCATGAAAATCAAAGGCATAAATCTAAAGTTATGTTTCAATTTCGAGGATATCGAATATCGAGGATATCGAAAACTTTCAGTAAGATTTTATTTGGACGCAGTACCAAATGCTTGCACTAGATGAAATTCGCTTCCCATTCGTTTCCAATGCACCCATTTTGACTGTGAACAATACAAGTGACCATTATTTTCAGAACCATTTGACCTTTTTGAATCAGGTCCATGATTTTTTGTGTGTGTGTGTGTGTGCATGTTTTCACATAAGCAAGTACCAAAACCTTTACATAATTTCATACCATTCAGATGAAGAAAAAAACAATACGTAAAATTTTTCAGTCAAAACCGACCTAACAACACCAGAGGTTTAACTGAAAGGTTTTGTTCACCCAAAAGTGAAAATTCTGTTATTCATTAACTCGCCTTCATGTCAGAAGAGTACTGTCACTTAAATTAAAATGATTATGCAGAAGAACAAATAAGGTTTTACATAAACGTCTGTATAATGTGTGATCCAAAAGACCCAAAGTGGAACTGTACTTACCGGATGTGAAATTTAAGTTGGTTTCTAAATAACACCATGCATTTAACATGTGAATGAACAGTTTTCACTTACATTTGCAGAAGGAGTCTGCGGTTTTCAGAGTGACGAATCCCATTCGTGTGTTGAGTCCATTCCTTCACAAACACAGGAAAGGACGAAAAAAATAACCTTAATATAATAAAACAACATTGCTTGTACATGACAGTTAAACTGGCTTTGAGATCTAAACAATTCAAGGCTTGACAAAGTGGCTCAGAGCTAGCTTGACAAGTTAACCTTTCTGACTAGAAGTACGAGCAACAAATGAGTACTGGTATGGATCTGAAAAGAGTTCTACATGCTAACTGTCTTAACTGGAGCCAAGCATAAAGACCAAGAAGTCAGTAATACAGCTAACAACAGTTCATGTCCAATTTTTTTACTCCAATTTGATACTAAGCAAAACTAAGAGGTGCTGATTTAAATGCAACAAATGATGTTTAAAGAGGGTCTTCTTCAATAAGCAGGACTCAAGAAGAAAGAAGTGTGTGTGTGCAGAAGGCAAGCGGCTTGAATTACTCACCATGACAGAGTGCACATCATAATCACAAAGGGAGCACACATGGGGAAACATGAGGGGCATGACTCCCAAGAAATCCTGCACTTTGCCCTGAGACGGGGTGCCCATCCTTCTCTGCATGAACATGTCGTCAGATGCCGATGACGTCGACATGCCAAGGCTGCGGTAGGAGTCATGGGAAAGATCAGAATACTGGCGGTCTCTGCCGCTACCGCTGCTGTAATCTAACATGTCGTATCCACGACCGGATGATTCTTGCGTGGAAGTATAACCAAAGTCGCCTTGCGAGCGGCTTTGAGCCTGCCCTCCAGAACGGTCCAATCTTCCACCCTGCGAGCCGCCCCAATCGTCTCGGCCGCCTCTGTACGAAGACTCAGAAGAAAGGGTCGACATGTCGCCAGTCATGCGGCGGCCGGCTTCCATCTTGCGGTTCTTTAGTTGCATGATAAGATGGGGCAAGGTCTCCACGCTGATGTTCTCCTCTGGAACCTGCGCCAGCGCATCCAGATCGGTGGGCGACAGGCCTAGGCTGGCGAACAGTTTCATGGTATTGCTAATGTGGCTGCCCGCTCGGCGGGACAGCTGAGAGTCGTGGTCTTTTCCCTCCCCTCCACCCAAACCAGACATGCCGCTATGAGATTGGGAAGACGAGCCGTAGTGGTCCGAGTGCGTCTCGCCCATACTAAAGTTCAAAGTCTCGGCGGCTGCCAAAAGCCCACGGCCAACAGCAAAGCCTTTCTGAGCATCATCACCGGTCAGTTTCTGGGACATGACGGCGCTCTGGACGAGTGGAAAAAGAGAGGAACAAAGCGAATCAAAAAGTCCCCAGAAAGACAATCCGTCGATTTAAGCCTGGATCGAGAAAAGAGAGCTCCTCCAGAATGAAACAGGTCTGCAGAAACACAATGGAGCAATGATTTCTAGCATGCTCGCGAAATGGTTAGCAGTGGCATAGGAAAGCAAGACAGTGAGCTCCACAAATCCATACAATGCAAGTAACAGAAGTCAAAATTATTTACAAATGACAGAGGTACAAATGGACAGTTTGGTACATTGACCAAATAGACCATAAAATGAAGATTTATAAGTATCATGAAGAGCAATTTATTGGGAAAGTACAATAGCGCATTGAAGGGAAATAAAACAGAGTCTGAATCAAATTTAGATCCTTAAATGTGGATGGGAAAGACAGGGAAAGCACTGCACTTTCTTGGTCAGGAGAGAACCAGGGAGAGAGAGTGATCATGCCTTTAAGTTGTACTGCATGACTACAAATCAGAAATCCATGAACGGAAACAAATTTAACCGAAATAAAGCTAATCAACTTTAGCACTTAAATAATTTGGCATCAAGAGGTCTTGATAACAGCCAATAGTTGAGCTCAAGTGAAACACATGGGGTGCAAAGAGAGCACAGGATTTTCTGAACAAGATATGAATCTTCATCCAAAGAAAAGTGAAATTTTACACATTAACTGTGACTTGAATCTGTGGTGTTTGTAATGGAAAAGACGGTATAAAAAAAAAAGTCAAAAATGGGGAAAAAATATATACATAATGGTGTCTCACTTGACAAGCAATTTATTTTTATTATTTTATTCAGAACGTTATCATCTATGTTTTTGGAAAGCTGAAATGAGAAAAGTGTCTTATAAAACAGGATGACATTTGCAGTATCAGTATAAAAACAGTGGTTACTGTGCGTCCAAAATACCAAAAATAGACCCATTTAATTTAAAAAAAAAAAAAAATATATATATATATATATATCAAAATAAAAGGTCAAATCAACTGAACACAGAAAAAGCATAAGTTTTGATGAACTGTATGAATGAATGAAAGTTTCACATGGACACGAACAATCAAAAACAGCAGGCAATATATGTGACTGGTGAAAAAGATCATTAAAAACACAACGTAAAAAGACTAAATTACTGAGAAGAGCAATTAACATTTCTTCTTTTTGAGGTGCACTCTTGTCATAAATTAATCTATTACTTTTCCTAAATCATTTTTTACAAAAACATTGGTAAAATATCTATTTAGGAGTCGTAGACCTTTTCCAACGATATATAGTTTGTCATGATTAGATTAGGATTTCATTGTAATATAGTAGGGATGTAACGATTAACCGCGAGCCGGTTGAAAATCGATTCAAATGTGTGACGATTCAAATCGGTTGAGATGCTAAACAAATCACGATTCAGTTAGGGGTAGAAGTTTATATGAATGTATGTCTGAGGGGAACTTACTGTCTTTAGAAAAGTTTAGATGGTATTTTTTAAATTAATCTTGCCTCTGTATAATGCGTATTAAAGTTCATAAGTGCAGCGCTGCTTTGTTTACAGCGGAAACCAAGGAAAGGGTTTAAGCGCCACCTGCTGGCAGATAATGTATCTGCGTCTCATTCAGCTCCGCTGTTTTTTTATTTATTATTAAAAACTGCTCATGTTGCATGTATGCAGCATCTTTGTTCTGATCAAGATTAAAATGCAGTGGTTGCCTCTAAGTTTAAAAGGAAAGAGCACAGACAAAGTTTGTTTATATGAAGAGATTTATTTTATTTGTGTAACCTATTTATTTGATTTGGGGCTTGTTTTAACATTTCAATTTAGTTTTGTTATTTACATTATATTTAAATTTTGTCATTTAGCAGACGCTTTTATCCAAAGCGACTTACAAATGAGGACAATAGAAGCAATCAAAACCAACAAAAGAGCAATGATATGCAAGTGCTATATTATTATAGTGTTATATTTCAATTTCACAAAGAAATGTGCAACATTTTGTCCAAGCAATAATAAAAGGACATGCACATTTAATTTATAATTTGTCTTAAGTCTCATTTTGTAAAAAATAAAATAAAATCGTGAATCGAATCGTTACATCCCTATAATATAGTGAAGTAAACGTAGGCGTCCCACAGAGGGGACGGGTGACAGTTAAAGGGTTAAAGCCTTTAAGTACAAAGCCCTGTACCTTTGTCTGCTTCTCAAATCCGGCTCTGCTTCAAATCAAAGTCTGTAATGCTGTTGTTCACCTCGTTTTGTTTGATTCACGGCAAGAGGGAAAATGAAAGAGGGGGAAAACAATTCCTTAACAATGGCTGCTGAAAAAGTGGGCGGGAACTACTGACTTTGGCATTCTGAACATGAGAAGTGGAGAGGGTCTGTCTGTATGCATGCATGCATTCTTATGTTTAAAGACTTTCAGAGCAGTAATGCAATGCAAACTGATGACAAGACCAGAAAGGATGGTGGAAAGATAAGAACACTATGATGATACAGCTGATAAGATTTGAATGTTTTATGGCGTTACTTAAAAGACTGTGTGGAGAAGACTGATTAAGTTAGTTTGAAATGATATGCATTAGTAAAGAGGATATATCAACACAGTGCATGTCAGAACTGGAATGGGGCATATTAAACATTAGGCAGAATATGAATTCAACACAAATGTGTAAACATGGCAATGGCACTACTATCCAGATTCAGTGGACAGAAACCTTACAAGTGCTTAATTGTGAAATATCCCAGAAAACACATCAAAACGACGCCTTTTACAGCTTTAGATAACGCAAGTGTCCGCTGAGCGTCAATCTGGTGCTACGATAATAACATTCATCTCAGTTTAGGACCGTCGACTTACATTAACCGCGAAACTGTGTGAACACTTTATTTAGGGGAATCACTTAAGCTTAAATCCCAAGCAAACACCCGCTTTACACACAACACACGGAGGAATTAGGATGATAAAAACTAAAAATTGAAAAAAAGAAGGGAAAAAAAAAAGAGGCCACAGGCCTAAATGTGCACGACAAGGCCTAACGTTACCCCGCAACCTTTAAACGTGTAACTCTGCACTTCGGGTTTATTATAGTCTGTACTTAAAACATAACTCGCATAACACATCTGTCATTCGAATGCACTGTGTTGCTACTTACATTTTTTTCCTTTTCCCAACCTTTGGGTTGAAGTGCTTTACGGCGTACGAAGTGGAACGCTATCAACGGCAACTGCGCACAACGTGAAGGCGGAAGTGAGTGACTACGAAAGAGGTCCTCACTTCCGATGTGAATTGCAAAATAAAAGCCCTCAGTGTTGGCAACTTAGCAATGTTGTTGCTTAATTTAGCAACTTTTTCTTCCAAAAGCACCTTGCAACAAATTTAGCTATTTTTTTTATTTATTTGGCAGCTTTTAGCAACTTTTGATAAGTGACTCAAACGATAAAAAGGCACAATTTACCATTTAAATTACACAAAAAGAGGAAACCAAAGATGCCTAGCAGTACACACGTTACAGGAATTACGTTAGCTGCTATTTGCAATTGTTTAATTTAATAGTAATAATAACTGAATACTGTTATTTTTCATTTATGAGACACTTTGTTAGTAGCTTGTACCTGTGATTGTTGATGAGTTAGTACACTGTAAGAAAAATATGCAGAAAAATGGAAAAGGTGCTAGTAATTTTCCAGGACATTATCCGTTATAACACAAAATACAATGCGTAATTAAAAATGCAGGTACAAAAACCTGTGGAAGAATCAATCCAGAAAATTCCTTCATATTAACACAGTAGATTGTGCATTATTTGTAACTTTTCTTAGAGCGTAGCATACTAACTAGCTACTAATAAACTGCTTTATAGTATAAAACTTACATTGTTTTCGATAATTCAATGGATTTAAAAATAGTTCTTTATATTTTAATATTATATTATGCATTTACATTGTTACCAATACAAATCTAAATTAACATATGTAAAATATATATGTTTTTGCTGAGATTTGACATAATTTTGCATCGTGATCACGCAATGTCATCACAACATCATTTAGCAACAAATCAACCTTCCTTTAGCAACTTCCCCTGAAAATGAGTTGGCAACACTGAAAGCCCTAGCTGGTTTTCGTCAAAACCGGTTTTATACAGTCTATGGTCAAAACTACTACCAAAGCCACTCTTCTCATTTATATTGCTATCATTTATTATATTATAATACTAAAATCCCCTTAATTGTTTTTACTGTTGAACAATGAAACTCTGGATGTATTCTGATGTAATCTGAATATTCAGAGACTGGTACAAAAGAAGCAAAGCAGTCAGTTTATATCATCAGCTTGACCTGACTGAAGCATCTACACAGCATGTGTGCTTTATACTAACAGTTTTAGAAAAGAATCTTCTTTGAAGGACAGTCAAAACAGCAACGTCCTACGTTCCAGATGTTTCTGTGATATTCTAGTGGAACATTCCAGAGCACAAAAAGTAATGTGATTTTCATATTCAGCATGTCAAACTTCATACAGAAAATGAAACAAAACTCATTGTTCAGAGTAATAATGCTGAGAAATAGAGACAATTCAGTCATTGTTTGGCTAACACACCCTAATACAGTTAAGTTTATTGCTTGTAATGTGTTTTTAATGCTGGCTGTTCGCTTTTGAAGTTATGTTTAGTTGAAAACTAAAAACATTAACTACGTACAACTGAAACAAATGTATTATTATTTGTAAAAAAAAAAAAAAAAAAGTACCCTTAAAGGGATAGTTCACCCAAAAATTAAAATGTGATGTTTATCTGCTTACCCCCAGGGCATCCAAGATGTAGGTGACTTTGTTTCTTCAGTAGAACACAAATTATGATTTTTAACTCCAGCCGTTGCAGTCTATCAGTCGTATAATGCATGGCAATGGTAACAAAATCTATGAGAGTAAAATCCAAATTAAACCTTGCGGCTCGTGACGACACATTGATGTCCTAAGACACGAAACGATCGGTTTGTGCCAGAAACTGAATAGTATTTATATAATTTTTTACCTCTAATACACTACTATGTCCAACTGTCTTTGGGCGCTCGCACTGCATCCGGTGCGTGAGATGTGTACGCGCTCTGGCGTAGTTTACGCAAGCGTCGGAAGTGATCTCTCGCACGTATACGTCACTCATTGTTTACACAGTGCACAGTCATTGTAGGTACGACGGCTAATCAAAATGGTACTTACTTGCGCTTATCCGGATTGTTCAAACCGACTTAAAACTAAAAGATTACATTCTCTCGC
>NW_015505429.1:1134683-1139369 GCF_001515645.1 Sinocyclocheilus grahami | reverse complement strand
ATTCCCAACTTCTGAGCCTGCTCGCCTGAAGTTATGGTTGATTGCTCTTCGGCTGGATATCAACACACACATTAACATAAACTACGCCAGAGCGTGTACACACCTCACGCACTGGATGCCGTGCGCGCGCACAGACAGTTGGACATAGTGCTGTATTAGAGGTAAAAAATTATATACCTAATTTTCGGTTTCTCGCACAAACTGATCGTTTCGTGTCTTAGGACATCAATGTGTCGTCACGAGCCGCAGGGTTATGCTTTTTCCACACTTCAGTTTATCGATTATCACCATCGACATCATAAACCCATTCATATATCCCATCCTCTTCTGCACAAGACTCATGGTAGCAGGCCGTACACAGTTGCTGCATCTGATCCACGCTTCAGCAGCTTTCAGATCCCCGTCTGAGCCGTGGTTTATGAAGCAGCCTCTGCACTTGTAGGAGGTGGCTGCTTTATTCTGTTCATTTCTTTGTTTGAAATGTTCATCATAAAGACGGTATTCTGAGTTTCTTTGTAAATATGGTACTGTCTTGGCTCTGGGTGTGTGACTTTTTTGTATGACCACAAAGTCTGTGAAGGATGCCACTTCACCAGTGCTGCAGTGTGCGGCGTCTTCGGTGCATAGCGTGGTGCTTTCATGCCCAATGGCGGTAAACTTGTTTATCGGGAGCATCCCTGTTGTTCTGAACACATCTTTGGCTCGTTCCACAGTGGCAGTTTTCTTCCACGCTTCCATGAAAACAGAACAATAATGTGCTTTAGCCAATTTCATTCCCGCACACTGCTGATTCCACTTGCGACTCGCTTCACACCAGTTGTGTTTGAAGCTCCTACACAGAGCCGTGTTGGCCGGCTGCGGTGCAGGATAGCATATGACCTCCACGTCGTTCTTCTTCATGAGATTGAGGAAGCTGAGACGTGGCTGCTTTGGTCATCGAGGAGCAGAAGGTGGGGCCTGGCGTCATCTTTCGGGAGCTGTCCCACAAACATTTCCCCCCATTCAAGGAACAGCTCTGCTGTTATCCAGCCATTATCTGATGCTCTCATGCACATGGTTTCCAGAGACTCACTCATACACTCGATTCTCACCTTAATTCCTTTAAAAATGAGAAGCGGAGGAGCAAATGCACCACTGGCATTGAATGCTGCTAGTATAGTTGAGGCCGTTTCCTCCTCGGTTGTGATCTGAACGCAGGGATCTTCTCCTTCCCCGACAGATTGTTGAGAGGAGAACTTGTCTTGTAGTCCTGATACATCACACTTCCAAATATGTGAAGGGACATCTTTAATTCCCAAGGCATCAAGGGTGTTTTCATACATCATGAACCATTTTCCCAGCTCTTCTTCATTGATCCTTGTAGCTGGTGATGTGGTCTCAGGTTTCTTTATTTGCAGCCCGGGGTTTCGCTTCATAAAGCCCTCGAACCAGTAATAGCCTGCCTTTTGCTTCTCTTCTGAAAACCCTCGGATGCCATTTACCTTGGCAAACTCGAAAGCAAGAGACTGAACATCAGTCTTCCTCAAGGAGAAGCCTCTCTCTGAAAGCAAGGTGAGAAGGCGCGCTAACTCCCGCTCAGATTCAACAGGGATGAATGGCTTTCTTCCAGACGCATGCTCGGATCCCTCGACGAGCCCTTTCACGCGTCTCTGAAGGGTCGTTTTTGGCACGTTCCACTTCCTTGCCAGCAATCGTAGCGCAGGCTTCTGCCCCGACTCAGCCTGTGCTTTATACTCGTCTATTGCAGCTTTCATCCGCTCCTCACTCCACTGATTCATCTTCAGGCCTTTTCTTCCTTTAAACTCGCTTTGCATTTGCATATTTCCTTGAAAAGATAAAAGTCAGAATGTTGTTGAATTAGGCCTAATATTCTGGCATCTCTATTACTCAACTAATATTATATCATTTTGCACAAATATACCTTCTAGACTGAACTAGAAATCAGTTATTTATTAGTAAGTTATAATTTGCTATATACACTGCCGTTTAAAAGTTTGGGATCAGTATGATTTTTGATGATTTTTAAAGAAGTCTCTCATGCTCAACAAGGCTGTATTTATTTGATCAAAAATACAGAAAAAACTGTAATATTGTAAATGATTATTACAATTTTAAATAACTGTTCACCAGTTAAAATTACTGTAAAATATAATTTATTCTGTGATGCAAAGCTGAACTTTTATCAGTGTCACATGATCCTTCAGAAATCATTCTAATATGCTGATTTATTATCAATGTTGGCAACTGTTGTGCTGCTTAATATGTTTTGGAACCTGTGATACTTTTTTTCAGGACTCTTTGATTAATAAAAAGTTAAAAAGAACAGCATTTATTCAAAATGGAAATCTTTTCAAACAATGTAAGTCTTTACTATCACCTTTTTTAATCAATTTATCAAACACATCCTTGCTGAATAAAAATAGAAATCTGTTTAAAAAAAAGAAAAAAAAGAAAAGAAAGAAAATTTACTGACCCCAAACTTTTGATGTATATTTATACATATATAAATATACATATATAAATATGCCTATATTTAATTATACATAATTATATAATATATCATGTTATATTCGAACTGATCTTCATAACTTCTAACTCAAAGTAGGCAAATCTTCAGACAGTAGAATAGAAAAATTTGACATTACATTAGCATCCAGTTTAGCACAGCTACAATGGGATTATTAGAAAACATCAGGCTTCTGACATGTTCCATGACATGATAGCTCATATAAAATGATGAATAATCATACTTCATCGGAATAGTGTAGTGTCCCACATTAACAGATAGCTACTGTCCCACTTTACCTAACACGGTAAGCTAAGCTAAGTGGGTCATTACTTTAAATATCCTTACAAATAAACACACGCAATTTTGCATTTTTGGGGGGCAATTGCACATTAAATTATTATTTTAAAGCAGAATGATTTTTTTTTTTAATGAATGGTTATTATTTTCATTTAGAGGGAGTATTTGTCAGCGCACTTACCATGTGCTTGTTGTGATCGGTTGTGTTGAAGCCTGACCACGCCCACCACAGTGATGTCATGCAAATGAGAACAGTGTGATATATTAATTATTCATGACTGTTACAATATGATTGGCTCTTGATATTTAAAGGGCACTCCAGCGTGAAAGTGAATTTGACCCACTTTATCTGATGTCCCACTTTTTCGGACATAACTCTAAATATAGTTCTGAAATGCAAAGATCTGGTTTCCTGCGGTAACTGCAAACTGGTTTGCATTAAAGACAGGGTATGAAATATACCCTTATTAACAAGCATTCAATATTAGAGGATAGAAAGGCCATGCAGAAGGTTTCTAAATGGCACAATCAATATACAGGCCCTGACATAGCATTTAGCGGACACTTTTTATTCAAAGCATCTTACACTGCATTTCAACAGTCCCATTACAACAACCTGGGATAAGTGTGTCGTTACACACACACACACATTGCAGTTATGTGTATATATAAATTATAATATAATAAATAATTAATTTATTTTTTTGGCATTTTTATATGTCATTTTTTATATATTTTTATATTTATGATTTATTTTAATATTTATTTTCTTTTTATATTTATGTAAATGAAATAAATATAAATGAAACATAATCAAAAATTGAAAATGTTACTTTGGCAAACAACTGAAATAAAATAACATATTTCAAACACTTTATATTAAATATTAAACTTTACACACTATCACAGACATCATTAATAACACTTTTGTCTGTTTAAAATGTTCCTTGAACTTTGCCTGCATGTACTTTATTCAGTTAAACCTTTCACTCTTACCCTGACCTTTTACTCAGCTTTGTAGTTTTTGCTCTTCTGACCTTTAAATTATTGACTTAAACCGTAAGGACAAGTTGTCCTAATATTAGACAGTGCAATGTCTAAAGTACAAGCCTGTGAGACATGTATGTCAATGAGATAATTATTGATGTGTGAGTCAAGGCATCCTTGAAATTATAGCAAAAATCTCCACAGCACTCTTTTATAATGGAATGATTCGAGTTGATTCCATTCAAGAAATGCCCCACAAATAAATAAATATTATATTATATTATATTTGCAATTAAATAATTTAGGCTACCTGTGATCTTAAAGGGATAGTTCACCCAAAAATGAAAATGTGATGTTTATCTGCTTACCCCCCAGGGCATCCAAGATGTAGGAGAATTTGTTTCTTTAGTAGAACACAAACAAATATTTTTAAGTCCAACCGTTGCCGTCTGTCAGTCATATAATGGAAGTGGATGGGAATCAAGGCTTTGAGAGACATAAAACATACCCAAACAAAACCAAATTAAACCCTGCGGCTCGTGGCGATACATTGATATGAAAAGACACAAAACGATTGGTCTGTGCAAGAAACTGAACAGTATTTATATCGATTTTTTACCTCTGATGCACTGCAATGTCCGAACTGTCCTGAGGGCGTCTTCTTCTTCTTCTTCTTCTTGCTTTACGGCGAATCGCAGACTTGTAAGTGCATTACCGCCACCTATCTCTCAAACGGACTATTGACACTCTTATCTACAATCTCAATTGGGAGTGTCAATGGTCCGTTTGAGAGATAGGTGGCATTTCAGACATTGCGGTGAAAATCAGAGGTAAAACAGAGGGGTAAGCAGATAAACATCAAATTTTCATTTTGGGGTGAACTATCCCTTTAA
>NW_015505429.1:1125097-1127230 GCF_001515645.1 Sinocyclocheilus grahami | reverse complement strand
CGGGAGTGGTGACTTTCCACGTATTCCCAACTTCTGAGCCTGCTCGCCTGAAGTTATGGTTGATTGCTCTTCGGCTGGATATCAACACACACATTAACATAAACTACGCCAGAGCGCGTACACACCTCACGCACTGGATGCCGTGCGCGCGCACAGACAGTTGGACATAGTGCTGTATTAGAGGTAAAAAATTATATACCTAATTTTCGGTTTCTCGCACAAACTGATCGTTTCGTGTCTTAGGACATCAATGTGTCGTCACGAGCCGCAGGGTTTAATTTGGATTTGTCTGTGCGTGTTTTTTTTACTCTCATAGATTTTGTTATCATTGCCATGCATTATACGACTGATAGACTGCAACGGCTGGACTTAAAAATCATAATTTGTGTTCTACTGAAGAAACAAAGTCACCTACATCTTGGATGCCCTGGGGGTAAGCAGATAAACATCACATTTTCATTTTTGGGTGAACTATCCCTTTAATTAAACAAAATAAGTAATTAAATACAATTTTGTATAAATAAATTATTAAATAGTGACTGTTTAAGATGTGTCCAAGGATTGGACTTTAGTCATGGATTTAGCTGATGTTTAATTCTCACAGCATTTTATTTTAACACACGTTTTATTTCAAAATCCCCAGACCGTGACTGAATAAAAGACCAATGCTTTCAGAAATCGTATGTGAATGTGTTTTCTTGTTCTGAAATGATGCTGTCTTTCCACCCTTCGGTTTATCGATTATCACCATCTCCATCATAAACCCATTCATATATCCCATCCTCTTCTGCACAAGACTCATGGTAGCAGGCCTTACAGTTGCTGCATCTGATCCACGCTTCAGCAGCTTTCAGATCCCCGTCTGAGCCGTGGTTTATGAAGCAGCCTCTGCACTTGTAGGAGGTGGCTGCTTTATTCTGTTCATTTCTTTGTTTGAAATGTTCATCATAAAGACGGTATTCTGAGTTTCTTTGTAAATATGGTACTGTCTTGGCTCTGGGTGTGTGACTTTTTTGTATGACCACAAAGTCTGTGAAGGATGCCACTTCACCAGTGCTGCAGTGTGCGGCGTCTTCGGTGCATAGCGTGGTGCTTTCATGCCCAATGGCGGTAAACTTGTTTATCGGGAGCATCCCTGTTGTTCTGAACACATCTTTGGCTCGTTCCACAGTGGCAGTTTTCTTCCACGCTTCCATGAAAACAGAGCAATAATGTGCTTTGGGTAACTTCATTCCTGCACACTGCTGATTCCACTTGTGACTCGCTTCGCACCAGTTGTGTTTGAGGCTCCCAAACAGAGCCGTGTTGGCTGGCTGCGGCGCAGGAAAGCATATGACTTCCACGTCGTTCTGCTTCATGAGACTGAGGAAGCTGAGGTTGAAGATGTGGCTGCTTTGGCCATCGAGGAGCAGAAGGTGGGGCCTGGAGTCATCTTTTGGGAGCTGTGCCACAAACATTTCCCCCCACTCAATGAACAGCTCTGCTGTTATCCAGCCATTATCTGATGCTCTCACGCACATGTTTTCATTCATCCACTCATTTCTCACATTAATTCCTTTGAAAATGAGAAGCAGAGGAGCAAACGCACCACTGGCATTGAATGCTGCTAGTATAGTTGAGGCCGTTTCCTCCTCGGTTGTGATCTGAACGCAGGGATCTTCTCCTTCCCCGACAGATTGTTGAGAGGAGAACTTGTCTTGTAGTCCTGATACATCACACTTCCAAATATGTGAAGGGACATCTTTAATTCCCAAGGCATCAAGGGTGTTTTCATACATCATGAACCATTTTCCCAGCTCTTCTTCATTGATCCTTGTAGCTGGTGATGTGGTCTCAGGTTTCTTTATTTGCAGCCCGGGGTTTCGCTTCATAAAGCCCTCGAACCAGTAATAGCCTGCCTTTTGCTTCTCTTCTGAAAACCCTCGGATGCCATTTACCTTGGCAAACTCGAAAGCAAGAGACTGAACATCAGTCTTCCTCAAGGAGAAGCCTCTCTCTGAAAGCAAGGTGAGAAGGCGCGCTAACTCCCGCTCAGATTCAACAGGGATGAATGGCTTTCTTCCAGACGCATGCTCGGATCCCTCGACGAGCCCTTTCACGCGTCTCTGAAGGGTCGTTTTTGGCACGTTCCAC
>NW_015505429.1:1122185-1123853 GCF_001515645.1 Sinocyclocheilus grahami | reverse complement strand
GTGTGATATATTAATTATTCATGACTGTTACAATATGATTGGCTCTTGATATTTAAAGGGCACTCCAGCGTGAAAGTGAATTTGACCCACTTTATCTGATGTCCCACTTTTTCGGACATAACTCTAAATATAGTTCTGAAATGCAAAGATCTGGTTTCCTGCGGTAACTGCAAACTGGTTTGCATTAAAGACAGGGTATGAAATATACCCTTATTAACAAGCATTCAATATTAGAGGATAGAAAGGCCATGCAGAAGGTTTCTAAATGGCACAATCAATATACAGGCCCTGACATAGCATTTAGCGGACACTTTTTATTCAAAGCATCTTACACTGCATTTCAACAGTCCCATTACAACAACCTAGGATAAGTGTGTCGTTACACACACACACACATTGCAGTTATGTGTATATATAAATTATAATATAATAAATAATTAATTTATTTTTTTGGCATTTTTATATGTCATTTTTTATATATTTTTATATTTATGATTTATTTTAATATTTATTTTCTTTTTATATTTATGTAAATGAAATAAATATAAATGAAACATAATCAAAAATTGAAAATGTTACTTTGGCAAACAACTGAAATAAAATAACATATTTCAAACACTTTATATTAAATATTAAACTTTACACACTATCACAGACATCATTAATAACACTTTTGTCTGTTTAAAATGTTCCTTGAACTTTGCCTGCATGTACTTTATTCAGTTAAACCTTTCACTCTTACCCTGACCTTTTACTCAGCTTTGTAGTTTTTGCTCTTCTGACCTTTAAATTATTGACTTAAACCGTAAGGACAAGTTGTCCTAATATTAGACAGTGCAATGTCTAAAGTACAAGCCTGTGAGACATGTATGTCAATGAGATAATTATTGATGTGTGAGTCAAGGCATCCTTGAAATTATAGCAAAAATCTCCACAGCACTCTTTTATAATGGAATGATTCGAGTTGATTCCATTCAAGAAATGCCCCACAAATAAATAAATATTATATTATATTATATTTGCAATTAAATAATTTAGGCTACCTGTGATCTTAAAGGGATAGTTCACCCAAAAATGAAAATGTGATGTTTATCTGCTTACCCCCCAGGGCATCCAAGATGTAGGAGAATTTGTTTCTTTAGTAGAACACAAACAAATATTTTTAAGTCCAACCGTTGCCGTCTGTCAGTCATATAATGGAAGTGGATGGGAATCAAGGCTTTGAGAGACATAAAACATACCCAAACAAAACCAAATTAAACCCTGCGGCTCGTGGCGATACATTGATATGAAAAGACACAAAACGATTGGTCTGTGCAAGAAACTGAACAGTATTTATATCGATTTTTTACCTCTGATGCACTGCAATGTCCGAACTGTCCTGAGGGCGTTCGCGTCTTCTTCTTCTTCTTCTTCTTGCTTTACGGCGAATCGCAGACTTGTAAGTGCATTACCGCCACCTATCTCTCAAACGGACTATTGACACTCTTATCTACAATCTCAATTGGGAGTGTCAATGGTCCGTTTGAGAGATAGGTGGCATTTCAGACATTGCGGTGAAAATCAGAGGTAAAACAGAGGGGTAAGCAGATAAACATCAAATTTTCATTTTTGGGTGAACTATCCCTTTAAGATCATCTGAGTAAAGAAAAAAAAAAAACTAAGAAA
>NW_015505429.1:1086453-1121641 GCF_001515645.1 Sinocyclocheilus grahami | reverse complement strand
GAATGCACAGAGATACCGTGACGAGATCCTGATGCCCATTGTTGTGCCATTCATCCACGACCATCACCTCATGTTGCAGCATGATAATGCACGGCCCCATGTTGCAAGGATCTGTACACAATTCCTGGAAGCTGAAAACATCCCAGTTCTTGCATGACCAGCATACTCACCGGACATGTCACCCATTGAGCATGTTTGGGATGCTGTGGATCGGCGTGTACAACAGCGTGTTCCAGTTCCTGCCAATATCCAGCAACTTTGCACAGCCATTGAAGAGGAGTGGACCAACATTCCACAGGCCACAATCAACAACCTGATCAACTCTATGCGAAGGAGATGTGTTGCACTGCGTGAGACAAATGGTAGTCACACTACACTACAAAAAACAATCTTGCAAAATGTTAAAATAACATTAAAATAACAACATAAAATAATGATTTCTATTTTAATATACTTTAAAATATAATTTATTTCTGTGATGCAAAGCTGAATTTCCATCAGCCATTACTCCAGTATAAAGTGTCACATGATCCTTCAGAAATCATTCTAATATGCTGATTTATTATTAGAATAATCAATGTTGGCAACAGTTGTGCTGCCAAATATTTATTTTTGATTTTTTTGGAAACTGCGATACTTTTTCAGGATTCTTTGATGAATAAAATGTTAAAAAGAACAGCATTTATTCAAATTAGAAATATTTTCTAACAATATAAATCTTTGCTATCATTTCTTATCAATTTAACACATCCTTGCTGAATAAAAGTTTTAATTTCTTTCAAAAAAAAGAAAGAAAAAAAAATACTAACCCCAAACGTTTAAACTGTAGTTTATATTGTTAGAAAATATTTATATTTTAAATAAATGCTCTTCTTTTAAACTTTTTATTCATCAAAGAATCCTGAAAAAAGTATCACAGGTTCCAAAAAATATATTAAGCAGCACAACAGTTTCCAGCACTGATAATAAACCATCATATTAGTATGATTTCTGAAGGATCATGTGACACTGAAGACTGGAGCAATGATGCTGAAAATTCAGCTTTGATCACAGGAATAAATTACATTTTAAAGTATATTAAAATAGAAACCATTATTTTATATTGTAATAACATTTTGCAAGATTACTGTTTGTTTCTGTATTTTTGATCAAATAAATTCAGCCTTGCTTGCTTGCTACATTTTGCTTTTTTGAAATGATATTTCAATGTAATCATCATGTAGCTGGAATGGCCTTTTATTGAACTGTAAGTCATCATGTGAAATGAACCAGCAGAGGGCAGAACAACACTTCATATTGCAGCCATCAGATGATTGCAGCAGTTTAAAAGTCACTCCAGCCGGTTTGGTTACTTATTGAGAATATTTTTTAAATTGGCCAAGAGATATACAGCTCTCACATTCATTCATTCATTCATTCACTCACTCACTCAAGCAGCGTCATGAGGTGCATCCTGGGATGCTTTAAAATCACATAGAAACAATATTCAAGCAGAAGTGTTTCAATCATGAGAAACATTCATTCAGTCAGGTGTGTTCAGACTCTTGACTGGTCATGTAGGAGCTCCTCAGACCGCAGAAGGCTACATAAAACATCTAAAAGTAAGATTAACAGGGGACATAACAGCAGGCAACAGACATTTAATTACATGTTTGATCAAAATTATTGCTAAGGACAATTTAGTAATCACTGGGTAGTCACAAACTCCATACACCCATAACAAGTGATGTCCAACTTTGGAAACTATAGTTCTCTCCTTAAATATGGTCAAGCAACAGATCATCTGAGTAAAGAAATATTATGTAAAAATTCACAAAAAGCTTATGGATGTAATTATACGACAGACTTGGAAATGATCTGCTGTTTCGGTCACTCCTCTGAGGAAGATGGCATTCACTTGTTTGCCAATGTACCCACACAGAGAAAATTGGGTCAGATGTTTTAATGTTTATCTAATCTCATTTTGTAAGTGACTTTTCTTTCTGTTTTAAAGATGTTTTCATTGCATTGTCTGACTACTCAGAAGAGACTAGGAAAATAACACTTCAGCTAAATTTCACATACTGTACATAAACAAAAATCTGGCTCTAAACCTCTCTTTTCTTTATTCAAAGTTGATCTAGACAAGCTCTGTTAATCCTACACTATTAAAAATAAAGGTGCTTCAAAAGGTTCTTCAAGCGATGCCATAGAAGAACCATTTTTGGTTCCACAAAGAACCATTCAGTCAAAGGTTCTTTAAAGAAGCATCTCTTTCTTACCTTTTAAAATCTGAAGAACCTTCTTTCACCACAAAGAAGCTTTTCTGAAACAGAAAGGTTCTTCAGATGTTAAAGGTTCTTTATGGAACCATTTAGACAAAAAGGTTCTTCTATGGCATCGTGAAGCACCTTTATTTTGAAGAGTGTAAAGCAGTCAAAACTGCCTCTCCATATTCATCCTATGTGTCCTCTTAAGGTGTAAATGTATTACTTTTTTGTTTTGTTAACCTGCAACACATCCCTTAGGAAAATAACTATGGTTTTACGGCAAAAAAAACCCAACAAAAAACATTACTATGGCATAGTTAAACCATGGTAACCACTTGCAGTTTAACCATTTGTAAACGAAAAAATGGTTACTACACTTGTACAATATTTTTCTTAAGGGATTTGTATTTGTGTATAATTTAGCTATCTTCTTTCTTTGTTTTGTTTTTATAATTGCACTGTGGTTTGATGTTTTGTGCCGTTTAATAAGAAAAATAAATCAGAAAAAATCAGAAGTTCCGATCTGAATCAAAAGATTCACGAACACGGCCCAAAGTTCTGATCAAATGATTCGCGCTCCGCGCTCCGAAGTTCCGATCTGAATCAAATGATTCATGAACCATCATTTCAGATCAACAGTCATTACATACACATAGGCTATATTTAATTGTTTGATTAAAATTATTGCTAGGGACAATTTAGTGGTTGCTGGATATTGGTAGGTACATGTCCCCAAGCGTCCCTATTCTACTCCCTTGTTAATTTGACCGGCAAAAAGTGCTTCTCATCAGCACCTTTGTGGAGAAAAGCAGATAAAGAGTGCCAAAGAGCCTATCCTTCATCCTGCTTCTTTCTGTAAATCTGGGACATACACCATCTCTCTGCCTCCTTTATAAATTATTTTTGTGCATGTTTATCTGATTGCACATGATTCACATAAATCATCTCCATTCATTCATTAAACATTTCTGATTGTGCAGCAAAGATCCATCTCCCAGGAGTTCATCTCGCATTTTCATTTCAATGCACTGTCAACTTTAAGTTATTTATACTGACTGTGATTATTGACTTACTCTCAACTCAAAAGACTAAAGAATGACTAAAAAGAAAGACCAAAATGAAGGCCATATATAGCAGGAATGAATGAATAAACAAATGAACAAACCAATGATTAAAATATTTGTTTAAAATATAACAACATTACGTTTATAATAATGTAAATATCTATTTAATACAATAATATAAATATACCCATTCTATTATGGATATTTGCTGGGTGAAATATGGACAAACCCAGCAATTGGGTTGTTTTGACTCAGCGGTTGGGTTAAATGTCTAACCCAACCTTCTGGGTAGTAGGTTCATATTTCATATACAATCATATTTCACCCAGCACTGGGTTGTATTTAACCCAGCATTTTTTTTTTTACAGTCTTTGACTTTACTTTGCAAATGTACTTATGTTGTGCTGAATGCATTTATATTGTGCACTCAGCACAACATAACAAGCATAACAGTTATGATTGCATTGCAATATATCTTATGCAATTTATAACTTCAAGTTATATATTGCATACATTTTACATTCCCCCAAAAAGGAAGTGACAACCTTTATGCAAAGAACATATGTTTCCTTATATATTAACAGTGTATTAAATGATTTAATGTATTTTGAAAATATAAAGAATAATATATCGTGTTAATATATTACAATGGAAAACGCTGTTTTTCATATTTTGAAAAAAAGGTGACAATATTTCTACTTATATATTTTATGTAATTTTATACTTATACACTTCATAATATGATGTACATGTGATAAAATATGGTAATGTGTGTGCATAAATATATTTGAACATATGTACTATATTCATTCACATTTATATGGGAACTTGTATATGCAAAATATGTACACAATTATGAGGAAAATATTGTAATATTCATCCATATTTCTCTGTGTGTGTGTGTGAAATCTTATGTTACCATGATTTTAACAAGACATCCAATTGTCCAAAACCTGCAAAAAAAAATAAAAATAAAGTATAAATAAAATATAAAATAAAGTAAATAAAATGTCTGAATATGTTTTCAGCATCATGTAAACCCATGCATTAACTCATGAAATAGAAATGAATGAATTGGGTGTTTAAAAAAATGTTGCATGTAAAAAGTGCATATTTGCATGATTTCCCATATTTTCCCATATATTTTTGTTTTAGAGAAACCCCTGTCCTGCCTGAACAATGATTCATCAGTACGGGCTTCTCCGTGACAATTCTTAAATTCTTAGATCTGTTCCATCCGGTCTTGAACATTTGATTACATCCTGCTTTGATGTGTATTACCCAGCATCCTTCAGGCCTCATCCACTGTAAGCCACTTGATTCTCACTCATGTAAAATCAATTAAATAACTAAATTCTGTGTATTATGTTCGTAATCAGCGTGAGAAAATCTTCAAAAGCCACTTCCCAGGAAAAACTGATGGATTACATACCACATTTCAGACATATTTTGAGATAACTGCGGGCACATTCAGAAGCTTTTTCACTTTTTCGCTCCCCAATCATTCTCAATACAGATGCTTCCACACACGTTTAAGATGTTCACTTGTTTGTGACCAGTTTTCCCCACACCGAAAGTGTGCCGAGTGAACTGATGTTATTCCCGTCACTGATGTGGCCTTGGCCGACAGAAAAGAAAAGCACTATCTGATGTATCAAACAGCAGCCCCATAAAAAGACAAAAGCGAGATATGATGAAAAACTGCTGTGTGTCACAGACTCTGAAAGCTTTTCAAGCTCAGGTCAAAGTTATAAACCTTCGAGAGGATAACAATCGCCAATTCAGTTTCCATTGCCTTCCTGGAAAAATACCACATTTATTCAGAAAGCACTGAACAGAGGACGATATCTAAAACAATACTCACACGACAAGTCTTCTAAGTCCATCCGACTCATTATGAGTCCAGAACAAAGGGCAAACGGCATGCGCTTTGTCTAAAACGAGGCTAACAGCTTGACATGTCCTTGTAAATCATCTCATTACAGGCTTTCTCCACACACCTCCATCTACCTCCAGTGACTTTCTCAACTCTTCAGTCAGTGCTTGACGTCAGAGTTAAGACTCGGGCTTAAGGCCTAAATTCTCCCCACATTTAAAGGTTAGATTCATTATTAGCATCCCACGAGGGACATGAAAGCTTCAAATATGCAAAAAGGCCAACGCGAATGAGCAGAGGTCCCACAAGCACATTAAGAGAGGGGAAAATAAGCAAAACAACCTCATCGCTAAGTTGCATTAAAAATGAAAGAGCTGCAAAGCAAACGGAGAGAGCTTCACAAGGCATTGCTAGCCTGTGTGTTCGAGTGCTAATTGCCATGTTCGATTTCCCGCTCCGCTCAGACTCTCAGACTTTGATTAAGCGAGAGCTCACCAATCACAAAGGCCATTATCACACTTGACATTTGAGTTGTGTAAATGAAGCATTTTGAGAATTTCCCCTAAAAAACCGCCAAAGTCTGTTCTCCAGGGCTGATGAGGGAGCACTTAACTCAGCAAGTCACTCCAAAATGCAATCAGGGGAAACAGACATTCCTCAGCCCTTCAGAGAACGCCTCCTGTGATCAGCCGCAATGGGCTCTCGGGTCACCCGGATTTAGTGATAATAGCCAGAGTGATGGTTTTAAGACCTGTCAGAGTCTGAGAAAAACAGCCCGTTCTGCAATTCAGAAAGAAACTTTCCATCCTATTCAAACCTGACAGCACACCGACTTGGAGACGTTGACGCACGCGCTCGGAAATATCAATAGACGCCATAATGTCAAGGTGAAAGTTCAGGGAATGCGACTGAGGAGGTTATTGGGAGAGCTTTTAAAGCAGTTTATGGTCCATCAAATTGGTAA
This sequence comes from Sinocyclocheilus grahami, assembly GCF_001515645.1. NCBI lineage: Eukaryota > Metazoa > Chordata > Actinopteri > Cypriniformes > Cyprinidae > Sinocyclocheilus > Sinocyclocheilus grahami. The sequence goes on along the minus strand of NW_015505429.1, from coordinate 1,115,488 downwards.
AGGGAAATGAGCTCTGGCACCGGCAAAGGTGAGCGCGGAGCTGCACGCTCTGCTGGGAGTCTGAACCTCATTACTGCAGGGCTCCCTGCCAGTCTGCTGTTTTTCACATTGATGAATAATTAAGTGCTGGGCTTCCTTCTCTCAACAAGAGAAAAGGTACATAAGTGGAGAATGTAAACATCTGAATGTACAGTGAGTCATAGATGACGGATGGACAGAAAGAGTGAGGACGTTAGAGAGACATCGCAAAGAAAATGAAAGGATGTAGATGCATGAATACGAGAATGAGTTCAAATGCTTGGAATAACATACTACTTTTTGACACGGGAAACCATTATATATATTTTTGCATTATGATATAACAGATTAGCATGGAATTTTGCATGAACAAAAAAGTTAGGTTTTAAATAATAAAAAGTATTTGTGGTTGTCAAAAAGATCACCAAGGTTGTTTTTATTCAATCAAAACACAGTAATATAGGGAAGCATATTTACAATATAACTGTTTTCTATTGTAATATGTTTTAAAATGTAATTTATTCCTGTGATCAAAGCTGAATTTTCAGCATCATTACTCCAGTCTTCAGTGTCACATGATCCTTCAGAAATCATTCTAATATTCTGATTTGCTGCTTAAGAAACATTATTATTATTATAAATGTTGAAAACAGTGGAAACCATGATACATTTTTTCCCCCAAGATTCTTTGCAGAAATCGAAAAAATGTATTTGAAATATTTTTGAAACATTGTAAAATGTTTACTGTTGCATTTGATCAATCTAATGTGTCCTTGCGTAATACGTTTTTTTTTTAAATAAGGTGTAAACAGTATGTATGTGTGTATATTACAATATATTGAATAATACATTAGAAATTGCTGCTTTTCATATTTTGAAAAATGTGACAATATTTCTACTTCTATATTTTGAAGTATGTAATTTTATGCTTCATACACTTCAAAATATATAGATGTAATATGGTACTGCATGTATAAATGTATTTATATTACATAGGAACTTGTATATGCAATATATGTACACAATTATGAGGAAAATATATATTGTAATATACATCCATATTTCTGTATGTGTGTGTAAAATCTTATGTAACCTTGACTTACCATGACTTTAACAAGATATCCAATTGCCCAAAAATTCTAAATTATTTAATAATTGTTTTTAGTAAATGCTTTTTCTTATATACCATCACACATTTTTTCATTTTTCATCACACAGCTATGCAAAACGTTTCTGAATATGTTTTCAGCATTATGCAAACCCGTGCATTAACTCATGAAAGAGAAATTAATTCATTGGGTGCATGTAAAAGTTACAGTGTATAAATATATATATATAAATATAAACTTCATAAAGTATATACAGTACACTCTCAGAAAAAAAGGTACAAAAGCTGTCACTGGGGCGGTACCTTTTCAAAAGGTACACTTTTGTACCTTCTAAACAGCATGCATTTCTTGTTTCCTAAGAGTCAACCATTGCAAAATCTCCATCTTTAAACAATAAAATGACATCCAAAGAACACAGATAGGAAATTGTGCAAGTTGTTGGACCGACAAAACCGCTTACTGTTAAATAACGGCAAAGTACCTCAGAATTAAAAGGTGCTACATAATTCAAATTGTACAAATGAAAACCGAAGATCGATAATTTGGACGTTATAACTCATCAGAGCCCTGCGGGTGGCTGGTTTGTCTTTGATTGTACATTACAACCTCTTAAAAGGAAACATTTTCGACCACTACCAGCATGAACTTGCACAGTTTCACAATGCTCTGTACATCCGTAAGATGGTGCATTTCCTCCTATTTTCATTACAATATTTTGGCAAAAGTTTTTAGGCAAAAAGCTCCATTGTCAACAGTGTAGAAATGTACGAAGCACAGCTCACACAGAAGTCATTTTCAAACCAAGCAGATGGTTGGTCAATGTGGCAAATTTGCTCAACCAACTTGAATCCAATGTGAAATCTGCATGATAAATCTATCACCTTTATGTGAAATTCTCAATTGTGTGGATTCGTATTGAAATGACTAGTTTTCGCCTGCAAAAATTCACTGCAAAATTCACTATTTTGAATATAAATGGCATTTTGTTTCACAGAAGCTGACACGGTTTGAAATAACATGAGGGTGAATAAATAGTAAATTGTCATTATTGGATGAACTATGCCTGAACTAGGACAACTTAAGGTAATTTCTTTTCAAACATTTCAGTCTTGCAGTAACCGATGGTCATCTTCAGTAAGGCTAAAATATTTTAAGACAGTATCTGGGAGAACTGGTTGCTGTCAGCAGAGGTTTTGTTTGGAGTGGCCTGACACATTCTCAGTCAGCAGGCATCATGTAGTTTTAGCGCTCTCAGAAAAACCCTGCGCTGTTTATGCCAGTGAATCATGGCAGAGGAGATCCTCGTAGCGGAAACCATCGTGCAAATGGATGCATTTAGTGATGCATGTGAAGCGCAGAGCTGACCTGACTGAGAACAGTCACCTGTGGGTCTGTGTATTCAGAGAGGTTTACATCAAATTACGCAGACTGGTTGATGCCAAATTACATCAACTAGTCTGCGAGTAGTACATTTCATTCCCCAAAGAACTTCTGAAGTCTTATACTACATAAATGAGATTTCAGTTCACAGCAAGAAAATGGAGATTTTATGGTTTCCTCAAGCCAGATTTCATGGCTAGAAGAAAACAAAAGTTAATTTCCTGTCAAAAATCCTTTGTATAAGGATGATCCATTTAAGAAGTCTAAAAAGCAGTGTTTTTATTAAATCATTTTGAAGAATCTTGGGGCATATTTTTATGGAAGCCTGTTTCCGACACTGAATAAAAAAAACTGACTTTTTTCTCAGAACTGAGATATAAACTCACAGTTGCATGTTATGAAGTCAAAATTGCAAGATATAAACGTGCAATCCTGAGAAATGAAGTCAGAAATGTGAGATATGAACTTGCAATTCTGACTTTCTTCTCAGAATTGCGTGATATAAACTGCAAGTAGATAAATCTGCAAGTTTGTATCTAGCAGTTTTGACTTTTTTCTCAGAATTGTGAGATATAAATCCGCAATTATAAAGTCCAATTCTGAGGGGGAAAAAACGTATATTTTCTTACAGGTGCAAGTTTATATCTCGCAATTCTGACTTAATAACTTGCAAATGAATTGCGAGATACAGAGTTGCAATTATGAACAAAAGTCACAATTTCAAGTTTATATCTTGCAGTTCTTATTTTTTTTAACAATTGCGTCTTTATTTCTCAGACTTCTGAGTTTCTATCATGCAATTCTAATTTTAGAACTCGCAAAATACTGACAAAAAATTTAGAACTGTGAGAAAAAAAAGTCAGAATTGTGAGATAAAAAGTTGCAATTAGCTTTTTTAATTCAATGGCGGAAACAGGCTTCCAAATACTTTTGAAATAGACCTGTTGTTTTTAACATTTTACATTTCAATTCATGTGACAATCCTATATTAGAACTGTTGTTTTGAGAATTCATTAATGGAACAATTAAAAAATAGAAATTAGAGAAATCGCTCAGCAATGCTCCCAGCTCTAACTCTTAATACTGTGGTGTGAATGTATTTTTTCCTTTATAGAATAAAAATAAATCTTTCTTTAGCTGTTCAGCACTTGTGCTGTAGCTTTCAGGAAGTGCTATCCTGACTCTAGAACTAATAAAAGCCTCTCTGGATAAAGCTTGAACGACGTCTTTTTGGTTTGGAAATAGTATTCCCAGGAGAACCAAAAAGGAAACAAACACATTGGGAAAACCCTTACCAACATTCTTTTGCAATGGAAATTCGTATCCTAAAATACAGACCAGATACCTTTGGCAACATTGTTCTTTCCCTCATTGTTCAGCAGCTCTTTGAGCAAACAGTTCAGTGCAGCTCCCTGTACTCGACTCCTGAAGGGCTCTGGTCGGGTCTGAGCTGCAGGCAGGGTGGTGAGAAATGGCACCTCTTCCAGTGATGCTCCTCATTAGAGGCTGGCCTGTGTCAGAAACATGACTCCTGGGACTCTGTGTCGTTCTGTATTGGCAGTTTCTCCTGTTCAGTGTGGTTTCCATTGTGAAGAGCTGAATACCTGGAAGGACAGGACACCATTTCAATCCCACTGTCACAATCTCATATTCATATCTCTACAAGCTTTTAGATGAATGTTCAAGCAATATGAATTATCATATAAACCATACAGTGCTGAAACATTTCGTTGACCAAAACCCTCCAACACTGAGAATATTAAGAGCACTTCTGATGATACATATATTTTTTTTTAGCAATTGCACAATATTTATAGCACCCAATACTGTGAGTGGCAAAAACAGCACAGGTTTAAATATCAAAATTGAGGTCATCTTTATGGCAGCATGTTATGTTAAAAACTGACAAAATGATCTTTTAGTAGATTTAGCTTGTCTTCATTTTCATTTCATTTATTAAAAAAAAGCACTTTCAACCTACACAGCAGATCCAAAGTGCTGTACATAAAACAGTACACATAATACACAACAATACCATACATGCCAAATAACCATGAGAAAACAAATCAGTCTTGATTTTGAACAACCTTGTAAAAATACTAATGACTCATCGTGCACTCGCTCTTTTTGTCCAATCGAACACTTTCTAGAATAAATGACTAGTGATGTAGATTTGTTTAAAAAAAATCATTTTAAAAAATCCATTTAAAAACTCATATTCCGGTAGATAAAACAGTAAAGCGCGGTGCTAGCAATACCGCGGTCAAAGGGTAGATTCCCAGGGAATGTAAGAACTGATAAAATGTATACCGTAAATGTAAGTCACTTCAGATAAAAGTGCCAGGCAGATGCATTAAAATGCATGAACAGTAGAGTAACTGAGATAAAGCATTATGTCCAGGCCCAACTTCCTGCTTTAGCAGGAAACAAAACTGCTCGTCAAGCCATTTCATGTAAAACACACTTTTACAGATATCTACATTCAGCATAGAAATCCTATGGAAATCTCAACCTCTTCTGGATTTCACCATCTTCAAAGAAATCGTAACCTTATGAAATGGTTTGAAACTAGCCAGAAAAAAAACCTGCACATACATTTGAGCATCTAGACAGAACTACAGTACAGCACGTCTCTTGCTTTGTTAAAGTACTGAAGCAGAACACATTGCCCTGCGATTGCTTCTTCTCCTTTGTATCCACACCAGCCATGCACCTCCTTTTCTTCCAGGCCAAAAAAAAATAAATCATTACAATCTCGATTCATAAACAAGCAAACTAAAGGCAATTCCTGCAGAGCAATTGGGCATGAAATTTACCTGAAAAAAAGTGATGATGTTCAATGAACATCAAAAAACAATGATGTTCCGGGATTTAGAAAGGAAACATGCAACAGGTTTTCAATGAAGCAGAACCCAAAATTGCTGCCACATTGCTGCTTTATAAACTGTCGGCCCTGCACAGCATGAGACATCTGTCAAATTAACATGATCTAGTGCAAACATACTATAGTCCCCAATACACTCCAGTAATAAGGTCTTGATCATGCTGGTACATCCAGTCTAGACATTAGCTGGCTGGATTAGAGGCAGAGCTCATTAATTTACATGAACATGAGCTTTGGGTCACACACACACACACGCACGCACACACACACACACACGCACGTGCGCACGCACGCACAAACACACACACACACATACACAGAGGCAGGATCTACATCACTCATTCTGACAACTTCATTCTTAATTCTGTCAGGACCACTATCGTCAAAGATGATTGACAATTAGCATACAGTTTGGATTGGCGGTATGGTTCCGTTCTGGGCAAGGACTCCCTGCGCATCCATGCAGCCTAGCATGGATGAAAGCAGGGAGAGCAGCGATAACCCCCCCAGGGTAAACATAACAGAACCAACATAAATGTATTGCAGATATCGTTAAAGTTCAATAATGTTATGGACACATTTTAGAATTAGTCTGATTCAAAGGAGAATCAGAAGGCTGAATCCTGACTGACAGAGGAGGAGCTGGGGATGGAGGAGGGTAATTAGCTATTGAGCAATGCGAAAACTGCTGATACTACTGCGGGGCCTTATATATGAATACTTAGATAGGTGTCGTATTCCCATAGGTTGATGGGGATCAGCTGAGAGTCAGCTGATGCGAGCTTGACTAACGTGACCTGCCAGAACTAACGCTACGCTAGATTTATGTGTGCCAGACATCAGGGAACTGCAGCGGTAGTCACTAAACAGAGCCTGAAGACTGATGGGAGAGACAGCAGCGCCACAGGGTTTGGTTTAACCCCTAGAAAGTATTTCAGGAAGTAGTGGACATCAGGGAACTGCAGCGCTAGTCACTAAACAGAGCCTGAAGACTGATGGGAGAGACAGCAGCACCACAGGGTTTGGTTTAACCCCTAGAAAGTATTTCAGGAAGTAGTGATGTTTATTTGCCTTCACTGAGATTATACAGAAATACACATTTAAACTGAGGCCTACAGCAGTTGCCTTTACTTTTCTAAACGACTTCCCAGTAGAAGGCTGAAACGATGTTCCGTTCACACCAGTCCTCCGACACGATCTAACGTTTCATTAGGTTGTGTCAAAAATAAACTGGAACGTTTATCTGTCATTTACCTATTAAAATGGTTGTAATTGATAAGCAAATTGTATAACTGCTGCAACTTTACATATACATTTTTATCCTTATTTATACACCATTGTTCAAAAGTTTGAGATCTGTAAGATTTCGGTTTAAGTTTTTGAAAATAGTCTTTTATCCTCACCAAATTTGCATTTATTTGATTAAGAATACTGTAAAAAACAATAATAGTGTGAAATGTTATTACAATTTATAAGACCCGTTTTCTATTTACATACATATTTTAATATATAATTTATTCCTGTGACGCAACGCTGAGTTTTCAGCAATCATTAATTTTATAATCAATGTTGCAACAGCTGTACTGCCTAATATTTTTTTTTTGTGGAAACCATGACACTTTTTCAGGATTCTTTGATAATTATAACATTCAAACCGGTTATTTAAAATATTAAATTTTTGCGACGTTTACATCACTTTTGATCCATCAAAAGCATCCTTGCTGAAAAAAAGTATTACATTTCTTCTTTTGAAACTTTTAGAACAGTACAATAAGTAAATATACATGAAAGTATATAAACACTATATATAACGTTTAATCTCATAAATGCCACCATATATTGCATTGTGGTTTATTAAAACATTTATCTTGCTAGTGTATTTTCTGGTTGTTTTGCTTTATGTGACAAACTAAATATTTACACGTTATATTAACCTATTTTTTTGATACTAGCATTTTAATGATATGCCATTGAAATATCATTTCATAACTGTTAAAATCATTAAAACAAACCACCTGTTTCCCTGTTGTGCCATCTGCACTGCTGCTTTGATGGTCTTGCTCTAATTTATTAAGCAATTAAATCTCCTAATTAATGTATGCATGCTGTTTGCATTATTTATATGACTTTTTAATGAACACAATATTTGGATATTAGCAAGGAGACACAACGTTCCCTAATTCCCACACCATGGGGTTTGCACCTATAGACTTGATCTAACAGTAAACATCTGGAGCAGGATTTCCAATAAGTGCAACAACAATGGGCCTCCTCGGTCCAGATGGTCGAGCATCGGCGCTTCTCCACACTCACTGACGTATGAAATTGGCAGCACCTTACCTTAAATGCCTACAGATTCAGATCTGAGCCGTACCATAAGCTCTGGAGCAACCACAGCAACCAGAGCAAAGAAATGACCAACCAACAGTGACAAAATATGTTCAAGTTCATCACAAATCCAGGATTTTTTGACAGTGATATGTGCACGATCCCATCTCTGTTTCCCGTGAACGCTTCTGATGCTGCTGCTGCAGGCCTGACAGAAAACGGCAGACTCTGAAACGGGTGGAAAAAACTACTGATATCTTCAACCCTTCATTTCCTGAACAAATGGATGGCATTTCAACCGGAGTCCATTTCGATGTGCATTGATTTTCAGTACGGAACTGAAGCTGTCAGAAATGTCATACACGGAAATTTGCACCGCATCCTAGAACAGAAGTTCACAACGGTCATAAACAGAGTAACAACCTAATGATGAATAACCTAATAAAGAAAGCAACGGCTTCATTCTGGGGTTTAATGAATGTAATGAACACAATTATCATGAGCAAAAAAAATAAAAGTAAATAATGAACTTTTCAATCCTTTCAATGGGGTTTAATGATGGCCTGCCAGAAAGAGGACTGACATGTCTCTTTACTGAATAATTTTGTTTGTAGGGATAATTCAATGTTTATGTCTCTGTTTTTGCCTACTTCAGTCAGTCACGGTGTGTCTGGCGCCACACTGAAGGGAGGGTTTTGATTGTTTTGATTAGGTAAATCATAAGTTAAATTTTCAAATGCTTGTTATTAAAACCAGATACACGCACGCACACACACACACACACACAGAGAAAAATTAAATTTGGCATCATCATAAGTTACATTTTCTAATGCTTGTTACTAAAACCGACATTTTCCAAAGCTGAGTGCATGAGTTTGTGCAGGCAGATGTTGGCACAAAAACCAAGAGACGTGAAAGTTTCATTTGACTGCTGATACAAAAGGTCTTCTTAATAAAAATCCACTTTTGGCAGAATCAAAGGAGCACTGACTAAAATTGATGTTTCCAATACATAACAGGCCTGTATCTCCACAATACATCATTATAAGCAGAGAGCTGAAAGACAAACTATTCTCCTGTTTAAAACACATACATCTCATGCAGGTGCTGATAACAGAAGACTCATTTAATTGGAGCCCTAAAGCCTGTTTATCAAGCTCTCTCATCTGATAAAATGACCTTTCTGCGATGCAGTTTGTGACATGCGCACTACCATTTGAGCGGGAGAGACGAGGCAATCCAGGAAAATCTCCCCTCGCTGAACTGTTCATGATTAACCAGTAAAGGCAGGGAAAGATAACTTTCTTTTGTGTCTGATAGCATCTGCAATCCCAGGCCACTTCACAGGAAGAGTGGCTTGGAAATCTATTACCAACTTATCTATTCAGGAGCAAAAAAAATAAAAGTAAATAATGAACTTTTCAATCCTTTCAATGGGGTTTAATGATGGCCTGCCAGAAAGAGGACTGACATGTCTCTTTACTGAATAATTTTGTTTGTAGGGATAATTCAATGTTTATGTCTCTGTTTTTGCCTACTTCAGTCAGTCACGGTGTGTCTGGCGCCACACTGAAGGGAGGGTTTTGATTGTTTTGTTTAGGTAAATCATAAGTTCAATTTTCAAATGCTTGTTATTAAAACCAGATACACGCACGCACGCACGCACGCACGCACACACACACACAGAGAAAAATTAAATTTGGCATCATCATAAGTTACATTTTCTAATGCTTGTTACTAAAACCGACATTTTCCAAAGCTGAGTGCATGAGTTTGTGCAGGCAGATGTTGGCACAAAAACCAAGAGACGTGAAAGTTTCATTTGACTGCTGATACAAAAGGTCTTCTTAATAAAAATCCACTTTTGGCAGAATCAAAGGAGCACTGATTAAAATTGATGTTTCCAATACATAACAGGCCTGTATCTCCACAATACATCATTATAAGCAGAGAGCTGAAAGACAAACTATTCTCCTGTTTAAAACACATACATCTCATGCAGGTGCTGATAACAGAAGACTCATTTAATTGGAGCCCTAAAGCCTGTTTATCAAGCTCTCTCATCTGATAAAATGACCTTTCTGCGATGCAGTTTGTGACATGCGCACTACCATTTGAGCGGGAGAGACGAGGCAATCCAGGAAAATCTCCCCTCGCTGAACTGTTCATGATTAACCAGTAAAGGCAGGGAAAGATAACTTTCTTTTGTGTCTGATAGCATCTGCAATCCCAGGCCACTTCACAGGAAGAGTGGCTTGGAAATCTATTACCAACTTATCTATTCAGACATATTCCAGTTCACGTCAGGTCAGGCAGGGCACTACAAAATGAGTGCAATCTCAGCAGAGCCTGAAGCATCACAGCTCTCGTTCAGTGACAGACTAACAGGCCAAGAGAAGCACCACTCACCTGCACTTTTATGACATCTTGACATGAACTGAACATGGAAACATGTTACCATGCCTTCAGCATTTATTTTTACCATTCAGGTAGTGTAGGGGTCAAGTTTGGGGTCAGTAAGCAATACTTTTTTATTCAGAAAAAAATTATATTTAATATTAGTAATATATAAAATATTTATAATGTTACAAAATATTTTTATTTCAAATAAATGCTTAAAAAATTAAATGTCAGAAGCCTGAAAAAAGTTTGCATTACAAGAATATATATATATATAAATAAAATATTAATGACACCAAAATTGTAAGTGGTACTGTAATTTTCAAACTCCTTTTATGAATAAATAAGTTTCACCCCTTCATGTAAATATCTATAATATATGTATATGTATTTGTATAACCTATATATTCTAAAATATATTAGATTCTACAATTATTTAGAATATAATATTTTTATATTTGATATATATATATATATATATAAAATGTATGTATTTATATAATTCTAATATACTTATTTACAATTAAGCTGTATTTGTTAAATTATTCAAAATAATGAAATACTGTTTAATTTGATGTATTTAGAATTAAAAAATGGTAAACATCCTCATACATGGTCTAGTTTTAATAAAAATAATACTGTGTTTTCATTATATTATTATGAGTGCCAACTGAATGGATTGGCACCTAAGCAAGGCCCTTCACTAGTTTCAGTCTCAGATGACACACACACACTGCTGAAATAAGCACTTTTAAAGAAGAAACAGTCAACAGAATTGTCTACAAGTACAATTTCAGAATTTGAAAGCTATTGATGAGCACCATGAAAAATAAGCACTCTTTCCAGTTCAGATACGCTGCAATGTGAACCAAACGCTATGCCTGAAGTCAAACGTCTGGCTACGTGACTCTGGCTACTGTCAGCCAGATGGTAATGTCAATCCAGCCGGATCATGCCATTTCCTCTGCCGGCACGTATACGTGTGTGTGTTCGTCTTCCAAGAACTGTGTGAGGCTCCTCAAACACACGCGCACAGATAGGAGACCTGATTATTGTGGAGCTGAGTGACACCAGAACAGGACCATGACCTGATTGTTTTCTGAGCGAAACCAGACACAGATATGCTGTGGAGGAGGTTGGCGGCAGGACTGAGAATGAGACAGACAGAAAGCCAAAATCTACAGAGGAAAGAATCAGCATCAACATTCACCATACAGGCTTAACCTGTGTGCAGGTCCCATTTTGCCCACACTGTGCATAGTAAATTACATAATACACTAAATGATCCTACAAGGGCAGAAAACATAATCATCTGCACCCCTCAAAAAAAATTTAATAATAATTTTTTATTTCGATGTAATGAATGTACTATATTTTAGTTCAATAATGTTAATTTTCGTTTTTTTTAGGGGATTTTATTATTTTGATCAAATAGTTATAATCCATTTATTACCCGTTAACTACTTTTTGAACAGACCTGAAAATGAAAAGGATAGCATCAATCTTGAATGCTCTGAAGCACAGACTTAAGTTTGGTCTGAAAATCAAAAGGAAAATCAAGGGCATATATCTAAACAAGTCGTGTTCCAAATTTGAGGTTGATATCTTTAAAAAATAAGCTTTTTTATTTCAATGAAACAAATGTACTATATTAGATTTTTTATTTAATAATTTGTATTTTCAGGTGATTTTACACTAATTTATATTTATGGAATATTTATGATCCATTTATTACCCGTCATAAACCTGAAAATTAAATTCCCAACTTAAACTCAAAAATCTTGAATACGTCGAAACACAGACTTAAGTTTGGTCTATTTTCAAAGAAGACCAAAGAAAAAGTGAAACTAAAAAAGTTTATAGAAGTTTATTATTATGAAAAATGCACAAAAATACTACTAATATTGACACAAAGTATGTCTTTTCCAAAACACTGCGCAAAGCCATACATCTAAACAAGCTGTGTTCCAAATTTGAGGTTGATATCACAAAAATTAGCTTTCAGTAAGATTTCACATAGCAAGCGGCAAAACCTACCATTCCGACTAAATAAAAACATAACGTAATTATTTTTGGTCAAACATGAGAGCACCAGAGGCTTAATAGACATTATTTGAAACCTTAAAAACAGAACTAGGTTTAATCAGTATAAAAACATTAGAAGTCTGTGTATATTTCAGAGTAAGTCTGTCAGGACTCACTGAAAGAACCAAGACCAGAAGGGAGTGCAAATCTATCGAGGTCAATGTTCGATTCATTTTTCCATGATATAAACCATGCCAACTCATAATACCACACTACATGCATGGGACTGATCTACCCTTCCAATCCCAGCAGGCCACTCTACATACACAGGATTATACAGCAACTGCACCAGGTAAGAACCGACGAATAGCGCATGAATAATGGAAACGGCTAGACTAGTGTGTTATCAGTGAGGAAAGTCCTGTAAAGCAGGAGAGAACGAGAGCAGCTGGTGTTTACCTGTCTGTAGCGTCTCAGATGATGACTTAATCTTAGCATTCAGAATTCAAAAGCATCAATGTTTGTTCTGCATGTGTAATGTCATTTAACCAATAAATCGCTCACTCTACAAGCATTTGCAAAGAATCTTCCATTGTTCTTTATTCCATCTTTTATACAGTGTTTATCCTCTAAAATCTAGTTATGGTATCTACATTAATTGAAACCTCTGTTTGTCAAAAACTGACTCATTTGTTTCTGTTTTTATTAGGGCTGTTAAAGTTACTGCAGTAATGCTTGTGATTAATGTGTTTAACATATCGGTAAAAATAACACAGTTAATGCCTTTATTCCATTAGACATTATATAACTGAATCATTCTGTTCAGTGTGATTTCTCCAACCATTCTAAATGTCTAGTTTTTTAAATGTTTTCATTTAAATGTTGTTACACAAAATAACTTTTTAGCAACATCATATGACCCCTTTAAATGTTACCTTTTCCTTGGCTGTGTGAACGTTCCATTTTATCATTTTGAAAACATTGTGGCAGTGTTAAGGCCCGTTCACACCAAGCACGATAACTAAATAAAGATAATGATAAAGATATCGTTCTAAAAATCGTTCTCAATATTAAAGAATAGCAGAGTCCACACCACAGCTATAACGATAAAAACGCACAGAGAAACAATATCGTTGGAATCACTTTCAGAACGATTTTTTTCAGCTGATGAACAATAAAAATATTGACACCCAATCAGAATCAATCCTGCTATCACAAGCTTGAGAATTTAAAGCGGCAGACGAGTGTGCACTGAGAATAAACAGACGATATCATTCGCTGGTGTGAAAGCTAATATCGTTATCTTTATAGTTATCATAAAAGTTATCGTTTTTGGTGTGAACGGGGCATTACTTTTGAATGTTGTCTGAACATTCTGAAACAAGTAACTTTTAGAAAATGCTTGTGCTAATGTTTTGAGAACATTAAAGTGCCCCTATTATGCCATTTATACGGTTCCTAATATTGTTTTGGGAGTCTCCTACAATAGGATTACATGCATGCAAGGTCAAAAAACGCGTTCTTTTCTCTAAATATGCATTTAATATCACCTCATTTTCCAGCGATTCTCAAACGATTCGTTCGAAGCAGTTCAAAGATTCAGTCTCTCAAAACCCCTCCTTTCCGTGAGCCTGCTCTGCTCTGATTGGTCAGATGGCCTAGTCTGTTGTGATTGGTCTACGGCGTACAGCGCGTGTTGGAAACGATACGCCTATTTCAATAGTTATGTATTTTGAACGCTCTATAGATAATACAATACATCTATTATTTATCATACTTTCAGGTTGTGATTCAGTGGAGCAGCTGGTCCAAATAAACAGGATACTGATCCATCTTTCAACAGCAAGCGTTTTGTAAATCCCGCGTTGAACTCCCCGAGATTAGAAAAGCAGTCGTCAGGAGATTGACGTGTTTGTGGGCGGGGTCAAGTTGTTCGTGGCCGGCCAACGTAGAACATAGGCATGCATTATGCAAATGTCAGCCAAAGTTGCTGTTAGCTAAACACTGTCATTTATAGAAATGTTCATTTGAACACTCTCTCAGAGGACTGCACCTTTACAAATGTAAGATTACATCCATAGAGTGTGAGGAAAATTGTTTTATTTTTGAGTTATTGCAGATTGCTTAATTGCTTGATTTCTAGGAATTTTAGGAGAAACATCTGAGACAAAATGGATATTTACATTAAACAGAGCAGCTTTGGAGAGATAAGGTTTTCCCTTCATAGAAAAAAATTAATAAATAAATAATATATTCTCAGATGCAGCAAATACACATTTGTAGTAATACATAATACATGACTTAAAGTTTAGTTATATTCCTGGAATTATGACTTCATAAGTCTTTCTATTCCTGTTCAATCTGTCATAAAAATAAAGTGTCTTCAGAAAAATTTTTTTTATTTCATAACCAGGTCCATACCTAAGAACTGTTTGCATTTTAACCATCAGTCAAGGATCATTTATATTCTGTGCTATGCGGTGTTTCATTCATCTGACGTGAATGCCAGTCTTCCTCTTACACAAAAGCCATTGATGCAGATGACAAAATAGCTTGCCATTTTCTACAGCGATGTTCATTTATTTAAAAGGAATATTACATGAAAGCAGCAAAAAATACTCCCTGTACAGTATATTCATATATATAGTATATCCTTTGCTATTATGATATTCAAAAGGCCTTTGAGCTTTATGATTTAATCAATTAATAAGTCATCCCTTTATTTTCAAAAGGATTGGCTTGGGAATTTGGGAGACATTTTAGACTATCACATCTATTATATGTTCAGTAAAATAATGATTAGAAATGCATGCTTTCATAGAGTTCCCTTTAAGCTAAATGAAGCTTAATGAATCTATTGTAGCTGAATGAAAGTATTTTTCATATCTGCATTTCAGTGGCATGAGCTGGACCAGAGCACAGGACGGAAGAATTAAATACAGCAACAAACATCTATCAGAAGAGAACAAATAAAGATATTTACTTCACATTTTAAGTCTTACATTGAGTTGCAGAGAGGCATTGCAGGCTAAGACTACAAATGAGTTAGTTAACACATCTAACTCTGAACTAATAATCAAAGAAAAGGGAAAATTGGTCTTTTGCATGATTATTATTTCCTAGCTTTGAGATGTGGACGTGCCATCAAACACAGATCATCTTAAAATGGCTTGTTTATTCTGGCTGTGGTTTTATGGCACAGTGGGACAGAGGGACTCTATTGACAGCCACATTATTACAACACTCACAGACCGAAGCCAGTCAGACCATAAACACATCAGTGCTCAAAACGTTATATCTTACAGCTGTGTGCAGAGGGCAAAATGAAATCACAGAGCTTATAAATGTGCAGTGTATGCAAAATATCACCAAAAGTTTGGAATAATATTACAATTTAAAATAACTGTTTTATATTTGACTATATTTCAAAATGTCATTTATTCCTGTGATCAAAGCTGAATTTTCAGCATCATTACTCCAGTATTCAGTGTCACATGATCCTTCAGAAATCATTCTAATATGCTGATTTGCTGCTCAGTTATTAGTGGTGCTCAGTAATTAATAATGCTGCTTAAAATTTTTGCGAAAACCATTACTTTTTTCCCCCAGGATTCTCTGATGAATATAAAGTTCAAAAGAACAGCATTTTATTTATTTATATTTGTTTTTTGTAAAATTCAAAATGTCTTTACTGTGACTTTTCATCAATGTCAAGCATCCTTGTTGAATAAAAGTATAATTTTCATAATTAACCTCAACTTTTGAATGGTAGTGTATCACAGTTTCCATAAAAATATTAAGCAGCACAACTGTTCTCAACATTGATATAAATAATGAATATTTCTTGAGCAGCAGATCAGCATATTAGAATGATTTCTCAAGGATCATGTGACACTGAAGACTAGAGTAATGATTCTGGAAATTCAGCTTTATATCATAGAAATCAATTACATTAATATTATATTAGTGTTTACTATTGTGATTTTGCATTATTGACACTATTTTCCTAATTAATGCTGTTCAGTTGCTTTGACACAATCTGTATTGTTAAAAGCGCTATATAAATAAAGGTGACTTGACTTGACTATATTCATAATAATATATAATATAATACATTTTATTGTAATTTTTCATAATTATGAATTACGAAATATTTCACAAAATTACTGCCTTTTTTGCGTTTTTCTTTATCAAATAAATGCAGCCTTGGTGAACATTATTAAAAACAAATTCCAAACTTTTGGCTGGCAGATATATTTTAAAAAGGCTTCAGTCACTACAAAACAGATTGTGAAGTTAAATGGCAGATGGCGTGATCATGAGAACTGCAATTAGAAGCATAATAGTGGTTTACGAGAGCAAGAGAGCACAGATGATAATGCAGCTTTTAGAAAACAAACAATCTTAAAAGTTTGGCTCCAAGTCCCTCGATCTGCTGTGAAAAATACTGCTGGATGAAAACAAGGAATGCCGGGCATGGCTGGACTTCTCTAAGTGCCCCATTATTCTCATGCAATGTTTGCTGTTACATAACTTATAAGAGCTAATAATAGAGTTGCCTCTTTGTTTTTACTTTATGACCTGATATAGAAACAGCACTCAACCACACAAGCTTTATCAGGGTTCGCCCCATTCTGTTGAGTTAATGCACTCAGGGGAGATGCACGGCGCTGAATGTTTTCCAGAAGTTTACTTTTAACTGCTGAGATTTGAGAACACTTTGAGCTGTTTACTGTGAACAATCCTAGTCTTCAGCGCATTGATCTGCTCCTTGAATACTCATTTGTTTGCATTAGGGAACAAAACAGAACTTTTCACAAACATGGGAGGTGCTTCTTTTGACTGGTGTAAGTATTAAAAGGGGCTTTGAGTATGTTGCATATATAGGGGGGTATATATAGGGGAAAGCAGGGTAAGCTGTGCGCTGTTTTACTTCAGCTGTTGCTGAAGAAGAAATCATAATTATATTGTAAGGTGTCTGCTATCAACTTCAGTTATAAGAAATCCTCTATAACACAGGGTTAAGTATGACACAACATGAGAATAAACAGCGCTGCGTCAAAGGAATCAGTTGGTAATATGTGAATAATTTACATAAATGAGAAAAAAACAAGCTAATCATGTATGATACATATTTTTAGACATTGATAAATTCCTTTTGTTTTACCTGAAATGTAGAAATTAGCTTGACATGCATAAAAAACAACAACATTTAAAGTGCAACACACGAGAGCTGTATGTAATGGACCTTTCTAAATAAACACTAACATTTAAAAGTTTGAGGTCAGATTATTTTTTTAAAGAAATTAATAATTTTAGGTACTTGCCAAGGATGCACTGATCAATAGTAACATTTGAAATGTTACAAAATATTTCTGTTTCATATAAATACTGTTCAATGGACTTTCTACTCATCAAAGAATCCTGAAGATATGTCATGGTTTCCACATAATATTAAGCAGCACAAATGTTTTCATCAGTTTCACCTTTTTTTTAATTATTAATAATGTTTCTTGAGCAGCAAATCAGATTGATTTGATCATAAGTATGATTTAGAAGAAAAAAAAACTTTTATTCAGCAAAGATGCATTACATTGATCAAATGTGACAGTAAAGATGCCAAAAAAAATAATAATACACACAAAAAAACATGAAAATAATATGCAGCAAAAACTTTTTAATAAGAAAAAAACCATTTTTAATAAGAACCATTAATTATAATAAACTGAGCAGCAAATCAGCATATTAGAATGATTTCTGAAGGATCATGTGACACTGAAGACTGGAGCAATGATGCTGAAAATCCAGCTTTGATCACAGGAATAAATTACATTTTGCAATATATTGCAATAATAAAATAGTTATTTTCAATTCTAATAATATTTCACAATATTACTATTTTACTGTAACCACAAACCTTTGAATAACAGTGTATGGCCATGTGACAAACTGATGCAAACTTTGTGAAGTTAAGGGTGCGGCACATCTTACCCCACTGTGTCCTGCAAGCGCGCGCTCATTAGGAGAGAAACACGAGCTTGTCTCATGGAAACAAGCAAACTACACAAATACCCACACCTCGCCTAATGGTCAGATTCAATGCAAGATTTGATCATAAGTATGATTTAGAAGAAAAAAAAACTTTTATTCAGCAAAGATGCATTACATTGATCAAATGTGACAGTAAAGATGCCCCCCAAAAAAATAATACACAAAAAAAACATGAAAATAATATGCAGCAAAAACTTTTTAATAAGAAAAAACAATTTTTAATAAGAACCATTAATTATAATAAACTGAGCAGCAAATCAGCATATTAGAATGATTTCTGAAGGATCATGTGACACTGAAGACTGGAGCAATGATGCTGAAAATCCAGCTTTGATCACAGGAATAAATTACATTTTGCAATATATTGCAATAATAAAATAGTTATTTTCAATTCTAATAATATTTCACAATATTACTATTTTACTGTAACCACAAACCTTTGAATAACAGTGTATGGCCATGTGACAAACTGATGCAAACTTTGTGAAGTTAAGGGTGCGGCACATCTTACCCCACTGTGTCCTGCAAGCGCGCGCTCATTAGGAGAGAAACACGAGCTTGTCTCATGGAAACAAGCAAACTACACAAATACCCACACCTCGCCTAATGGTCAGATTCAATGCTGGCTTTTCTGCCAAAAAGTTACTGACAAAATCCAGTGGACATCCTGTAATTGTGCCTCTGCATAAGAAATGGTCAGCCTTTATTAAAACCAAGTTAGAGAAAAGTAACTCCAATTAGAGAGCATCGATGCTAAATAGTTCATTAAACTAAACTTTTGCATCTTCTGTAGCAAATGTGAGCGCAAAACTCAGCTAATGTGCTGAGAGTGGTTGTTAAGTCGTGGCCTAATGGTTAGAGAGTCGGACTCGTAACCCAAAGGTTGTGGGTTCGAGTCTCGTACCGGCAGGGATTGTAGGGGGGGGGAGTGAATGTACAGCGCTCTCTCCCACCTTCAATACCACGACTGAGGTGCCCTTGACGAGTCCTTGAGCAAGGCACCGAACCCCACTGCTCCGGGTGTGTGTTCACGGTGTGTGTGTTCACTGCTGTGTGTGTGTGCACTTTGGATGGGTTAAATGCAGAGCACTAATTCCGAGTATGGGTCACCATACTTGGCCACATGTCACTTCACTTCACTTAATGTGCTGCCGTGCCATTGCTAGGGTGCTCATATTTGCACGAGGGGTTCTGAGAAATGTTACAAAACATCAATTTCAAATGAATTAAAGAAACAGATACAATCAGACTAAATGAAATAAATGACTTACAAAGCATCTGGAAAGAGACAGAAAGGTGGAGATGCTCATTGAGGAGCGAGATGCTGATAGTTCAGTGCATATGGCAGTACCATTCAAAGAGCTATGACAACCATGATGCTTATAGCTCTGTAAATGGCGCTGCTATCTGCACCACACAAGATCTTCCTGACCCTCTTCCTGTGGGTCTTTGCTGTGTCTCGGCCGTGCAATAAATTCACTAACAGCCATGAACTAAAAACACAAATCACACACGGTACACCGAGACTGCATTGGCTATTAAGAGCTGATTCCTGAAAACTGGACTTTTTCCAGCTGAGGGGGTGGAAATGAAAATGTGTGCTGGCAGACGGGGTTATGAGTACCAAAATCCATACTTTAATCCAGCTGTTTACGGACGCAAAAAATGCACCGAGCCGAGTGACAATTTTCTCGAGTGGAATAATATTCCTGCCTGAAGCCACTTTCTACCAGCTTGTAATAAAATAAATGAAACATTAAATAATCAAATAATTTCAGCTCTCTTACCACTGTATGTATATTTTATTAGGCTAATCCATTTAAACCACCGAATACCACCCACTGTTGAAAGTCATTGTGGCACGACAGTGAAGTCATTTTCCTTGTTCAAACAAGAGCGACATGTTTCAAGATTAGTTTAACCAGGCTTGCTCATACGAGTGCATCTCATGTAACACGTAAAAGCACAATTAAGCACGAACTAAGACAGTCATTTATGTTTATTTAAATATATAAAATAATGTAATAATACGATATTAATATAATAATAATATTTAATATAATTAGTTATTCATAAGAACAGTATCTAAAGATTAACTAATATCTAATA
This sequence comes from Sinocyclocheilus grahami, assembly GCF_001515645.1. Taxonomy (NCBI): domain Eukaryota; kingdom Metazoa; phylum Chordata; class Actinopteri; order Cypriniformes; family Cyprinidae; genus Sinocyclocheilus; species Sinocyclocheilus grahami. The sequence goes on along the minus strand of NW_015505429.1, from coordinate 1,095,184 downwards.
ATATATACCAACAAATATATGAATATATACTTTTTTTAATGCATTAAAAATAATTAGCATATTAATAAAAGTAAAAATAGGGGGATATTTGTTAGGAAAATGTGCTTAATTGTAATAAAAATAACATCACAAAGCAAAATCATTTTCTTAACGCAAAATATAATTTCCTATTTTTTGGAAACTGAAAAAGGAAAATAAAAAAGACCAGATGTCACAAAAGTAGCTGCGAAACAGTGTTGTAATTGCAGTAATTAGATGTGTTTTGATCACTGGGTCAGATCCACGTTCTTTCAGTTTTTCATGACCTCAAAGAAACATGAAGCACAGAGCTCTTGCTGCCTACACTCGATACAAGCCACAGATTGTACATGTGTCTATGTAGGGCTGGGCGATAAAACGGTATCGGTATTTATCGACGGTACACCTTCATCGATAACGATAGAAAAAATGTATAGGCACGTGCTATGAGTGACGCAGACAGACCACGATGCCTGTCTGTGATGAGGAGATTGCGAATAAAGAATGAATATTAGTCGAATTTAAAATAAAAAAATTGCATTTGAATGTAAAAACGGTGCAATTGAATGTTATGTGTGCGTCCGGGAGCCTCAGTGGCGCACGAGATGCGGTGATAATGACGTTGTTGCATTTTAATGTTTTGTTAGTCTAGCCCACGAGATGCATCTCTGCTGCGTTATGCATTCAAAATATTCGAGAAATATAGTAGCTCAATGCGGAGAAGATCTTAATTAGGTTAAAACCGAAACCAAGTCATTCACACAGAACGCATATTCAGCGCATTTTTTAGACGAACAACTACTATGACTGCTGCACTGGCGTCTCACACAAGAGATGTAGCCATGCAAAGTTTAAACTTTTAGAAAACGTCGCGAATTTGCGAAGGTTTATTCCATTTCACTGCGTCTCTTATGTTTTTAAATGCAATCTGTGTGAGCATTAAGCATTTATTAAGCAATGCTTAAATACTTATTGCTGTTTTGTTCATAATTGTTTATGCAATTTACGAAATTATATTTAATTTATATATGTTAATTTAGATTTTATGCACGCTTTTTTTTATAGGCAGTTGTTATTTTATTGCATTGAATAAACAATTCAATGCACTGCATTATTTTGCTCATTGCGCCCTCTTGTGGCCTTGGGAGTAAGACTTATTTAATCTGCAAATAAAACATAAGAAAGGAAATATTTGTTTACATTTTATTTTGTGTTCGACTTAAAACTAAACAAAAAAAATATATGTTGTCTTAATAAATTGGGTAAATTAAAAATACAGTGGTTAAATAAAAAAAAAAACTATTGCTCTTTGTTTTAAAAAGGGTTATAAAAAATGTCAATAATTATCGATACCGAACGATATGAAACATTATATTGTTGATACATTTTTAGCTATATCTCTCTATGTCTATGTACATAAAAGTGATTTTATTTAAATAAAAAACACATTTGATGCGAGTTTAATGTTTCAAATAACTTTTTTGAAAATAAAATGTCAAAATATGGATGAAATGAAACACTCATTCTGACATGTACTTATATATTATATAATAGTGATCATACTTTGTGGTTTGAAGTATAGCGGTAAAGATTTAAAATGACAAAAAAACAAAAAACAAAACAGAATTACATTTTAGTGGGTGTCTTCTGTAAATCATGGTAAAAAATGTATAACAGTCATTATGTTTTTCGCATGAAGAAATACAATTAAACAGTACACATTCTAATGTATGAAATAATAAAGATGTACTAAACTATTATTGTTTTGATGTTTGATTCAAGCATCAAAACAATAATTGTATATATATAGTCAAAGCATCACTACTCCAGTCTTCAATGTCACACGATCCTTAAGAAATCATTTAAATATGCTAATTTGCTGCTGCTTATTATTATTAACATTCAAATCTGTTGTGCTGCTTAATATCTTCTCGGAAATGCAATTTTATTCAGAACACAGAGGCAGAAAGCAGCATGTTATTAAAAGGCAGGATCAGGGCCAAAGGTCTGGTCTTTAACATCAGAAGCAGATCAGTGAGAGAAAGAGATGTGACAAATCTTGCACTGTCAGTCCCAGCCGGCTAATCTCACGTCCCCCGACACATCTGTCCTCAAACGACGCAGTATGTCCACATCGGCTCGAATAACACATGCCAAACATCTTATTAGACGCACTGGTCTCTCGGCTCTGGTTTAGCTCCTTGTCTTCAGTAACCTGGGCTCGGTATTTATCGACGGTACACCTTCATCGATAACGATAGAAAAAATGTATAGGCACGTGCTATGAGTGACGCAGACAGACCACGATGCCTGTCTGTGATGAGGAGATTGCGAATAAAGAATGAATATTAGTCGAATTTAAAATAAACATTTGCATTTGAATGTTAGGCGTGCGTCGGGGAGCGCCATCAGTGGCGAGGATGATGCAAGTGACGTTGTTGCATTTGAATGTTTTATAAGTCTAGCCCACGAGACGCGACGCTGCTGTGTTGTGCATTTAAAATATTAGAGAGATATAGTAGCTCAACGCGGGGAAGATCTTGATTAGGTTAAAACCGAAACTAAGCCATTCACACAGAACGCATATTCGGCGCATTTTCTAGACGGACAAATATGACTGCTGCACTCGCGTCTCACAGAAGAGATGTATAGAAAGCCATGCGAAGTTGAAACGGTTTAAACTTTTAGAAAACGCGTCACGAATTTGAGGTTTATTCCGTTTCACTGCATCTCGTATGTTTTTTAAGGCAATCTGCGTGATGGGCGATTCGGCTCTTTGGATTAAGCAATGCATAAATACATGATGCTGTTTTGTTCATAATTGTTTATGCAATTTCCGAAATTATATTTGATTTTTATGAGTTAATTTAGACATAATGCACGTTTTTATAGAGTTACTTCCTTGCGTTGACAATTTAAATGCGCTGCATTATTTTGCTCTAAAATAAAAAAATTGCATTTGAATGTAAAAACGGTGCAATTGAATGTTATGTGTGCGTCCGGGAGCCTCAGTGGCGCACGAGATGCGGTGATAATGACGTTGTTGCATTTTAATGTTTTGTTAGTCTAGCCCACGAGATGCATCTCTGCTGCGTTATGCATTCAAAATATTCGAGAAATATAGTAGCTCAATGCGGAGAAGATCTTAATTAGGTTAAAACCGAAACCAAGTCATTCACACAGAACGCATATTCAGCGCATTTTTTAGACGAACAACTACTATGACTGCTGCACTGGCGTCTCACACAAGAGATGTAGCCATGCAAAGTTTAAACTTTTAGAAAACGTCGCGAATTTGCGAAGGTTTATTCCATTTCACTGCGTCTCTTATGTTTTTAAATGCAATCTGTGTGAGCATTAAGCATTTATTAAGCAATGCTTAAATACTTATTGCTGTTTTGTTCATAATTGTTTATGCAATTTACGAAATTATATTTAATTTATATATGTTAATTTAGATTTTATGCACGCTTTTTTTTATAGGCAGTTGTTATTTTATTGCATTGAATAAACAATTCAATGCACTGCATTATTTTGCTCATTGCGCCCTCTTGTGGCCTTGGGAGTAAGACTTATTTAATCTGCAAATAAAACATAAGAAAGGAAATATTTGTTTACATTTTATTTTGTGTTCGACTTAAAACTAAACAAAAAAAATATATGTTGTCTTAATAAATTGGGTAAATTAAAAATACAGTGGTTAAATAAAAAAAAAAACTATTGCTCTTTGTTTTAAAAAGGGTTATAAAAAATGTCAATAATTATCGATACCGAACGATATGAAACATTATATTGTTGATACATTTTTAGCTATATCTCTCTATGTCTATGTACATAAAAGTGATTTTATTTAAATAAAAAACACATTTGATGCGAGTTTAATGTTTCAAATAACTTTTTTGAAAATAAAATGTCAAAATATGGATGAAATGAAACACTCATTCTGACATGTACTTATATATTATATAATAGTGATCATACTTTGTGGTTTGAAGTATAGCGGTAAAGATTTAAAATGACAAAAAAACAAAAAACAAAACAGAATTACATTTTAGTGGGTGTCTTCTGTAAATCATGGTAAAAAATGTATAACAGTCATTATGTTTTTCGCATGAAGAAATACAATTAAACAGTACACATTCTAATGTATGAAATAATAAAGATGTACTAAACTATTATTGTTTTGATGTTTGATTCAAGCATCAAAACAATAATTGTATATATATAGTCAAAGCATCACTACTCCAGTCTTCAATGTCACACGATCCTTAAGAAATCATTTAAATATGCTAATTTGCTGCTGCTTATTATTATTAACATTCAAATCTGTTGTGCTGCTTAATATCTTCTCGGAAATGCAATTTTATTCAGAACACAGAGGCAGAAAGCAGCATGTTATTAAAAGGCAGGATCAGGGCCAAAGGTCTGGTCTTTAACATCAGAAGCAGATCAGTGAGAGAAAGAGATGTGACAAATCTTGCACTGTCAGTCCCAGCCGGCTAACCTCACGTCCCCCGACACATCTGTCCTCAAACGACGCAGTATGTCCACATCGGCTCGAATAACACATGCCAAACATCTTATTAGACGCACTGGTCTCTCGGCTCTGGTTTAGCTCCTTGTCTTCAGTAACCTGGGCCGCTTGGCCATTGATTTGCTATGATAACAGTCAAATTACCTCAAGCTCAAGGCTCTGAGCATTTCATAGCTCTGGATACATCAACCCAGACAATTAGAAGAATATTGATGTGTTGTGTGTTCACCGGCGGCCCTGCGCGATGCTCCTCTGAGGTACGTTTGAGCGTGTCACGTTGAACAAAGTCAGTTCCGCCGGCACAGGGAGGAAATCATTCACTCTCAATGCTGAATAATAATGTTGTGTTATGCTAACACAGACCCAGCTGTCCCTGACTTCCATCTTCTCAATTTATCGCACCTATTGATCTTCAGAAAGTTGTGAACTGAGAAGAAAGCTTCAAAACTTTCTGAGGTGATGAGGCATCAACACGGCATGTAAACAGGAGAGAAACTGCAATTATTGGCAAAGGATAATTTAGCGAAACCTGCGTGAGAGGAGCGTGTGCTCATTAGGAGGAAAGCGGGAGTCTGTCTCATGGAAACAAGCGACGAGCACACGACACCTCAATCATAATGCTCAGATCTGTTTTTAATGCTTTCATAGAGGTGGGCGATATGAGCAAACTCTTTTATCATCATGTAGGAGTCATTTTAAACCATGACAAGCTGATAATGATATAGTTGTTTCTGCAGGAAATGAATGAAAAATGTGTTTGTTTGTAAAGTCCGTCCATTGATGTATGGTTGGTTATGACAATATTTGGTCGAGATATAACTATTTGAAAATCTGGAATCTGAGGGTGCAAAAAAATCTAAATATGGAGAAAATCACCTTTAAAGTTGTCCAAATGAAGTCCTTAGCAATGCATATTACTAATCAAAAATTAAGTTTTGATATATTTACGGTAGGAAATTTACAAAATATCTTCATGGAACATGATCTTTACTTAATATCCTAATGATTTTTGGCATAAAAGAAAAGTCGATAATTTTGACCCACACAATGTATTTTTGGTTATTGCTACAAATATACCCCAGAGACTTAACACTGCTTTTGTGCTCCGGGGTAATATATTTAATTAATATAATAAATATACATTATATCTATTGTTCACTGTAAACTAAATGACAAATATATAAAAAGTGTATAATTTTATATTATATATATATTTTTTACATTTTTATTATCCTTATTTAAAATAATCAAAAATACAGTAATATTGTGAAATATTTTTGCAGTTAAAAAAAATAATTTTCTATTTGAATATATTTTAAAATGTAATTTATTCCTGTGATCAAAGCTGAATTTCCATCATCATGACTCCAGTCTTCAGTGTCACATGATCTTCAGACATCATTCTAAGATGCTGATTTGCTGCTCAAGAAACATTTCTGATTATTATCAATGTTGAAAACTGTTGTGTTGTTTAATATTTTTGTGGAAACTGTGATCTATTTTATTCAGGATTCTTTGATTAATAAAAGTTCAAAGGCTCTCACTTTTGATCAATTTCATGCATCCTTGCTGAATAAAAGTATTCATTTATTTCAAAAATAAATAAATAAATCTTACTGAACATTTGAACAGTATTGTACCTATAAATATAATCAATAATTAATTATTCAATACATTAACTAATGTTAACAAATTGAACCCTGGTTTATACGTATATTATTTAAAATTGTAATATTTTGCAAAACATTCAGTCAATTAAATATTTACAAATTAACTGTACTCCTTCTCATTTGATCTTTATATTTGAACTCAGTGTACAGTACACAAAACAAAAGATGATTATTCAGAATAAACAAATGAATGAAGTCTGGCGTAAAAACAAAAGATTAATATAAAATGGACAGCGCTAACTCCAAAATCTGATCATCAAATGTAACCGCACATCATCATTTTACAGTAATGCAGGCAGATGTGATATGGTGTAAATAACGTGAAACAGTCTTATACTGAAGACAGTGCACTTACAGCACATTTACTGAGCTATAAACATACACCCGTGCTCACTCGCTTCACAAGGTCTCATATCTATTGAGGTGTTTTTAGCAGTTCACTCAAATCCCTAACCCTAGTGTCAATAATATTAAAAGTGATGTTTACTTTTAGTAATTAATGGAGATTGAATGAATGTACCATAAAGAACATAATGATTGGGCTGCATGATTAGCGACTGTGATCCACATGTATAAAGAATACTGAATGAACCACCATTCATAGCAGCAATGGTAAACAACAAAAGCCGAATAATGAAAGCGCCATTATTTTCCAGACTCACTAAAGCATGAAGATGTACCTAATGTAGAATAAATCTGCATATACAAATACACAGTTAAAGGACACACACAAAAACAGACACATGCATTACAAACCATTAAGCCTTTTAAATGTAGATGCCACCCTGAAAGAATGAGGCAAATTCAGGTGCTCAAAGAAACCTTGAAGTGATGAGAAAAGAAAAGAGTGTGTGTGAGGGTGACAAGGACTCACTTGAAAACTCCCCACACAGCACTAGACAGGAACAGGCCTAGTGTTGCAGAACCAGAGGAGCAGTTTGGAGGCAGAGGAGCAGCCGCTGGAGCAGAGGAGGACAGGGGCAGCACACAGAGAGGAAGAACAGGAGGAAGAGGAGGAGAGAAGAGGACAAGGAGGTTATTTCAGTCCTGACTGATTCATTGCATACTTTCAAACAACAACAAACACTGTAGGAGAGAGGATAAGAAATGTAAATATATATATATATTCAAATGAGTGCGGAAACTGTACTGTGCTCGCAGTGCGTGCTCTTCAATCGCTGTAGCCTGTATCCTTTCATTATCAAAGAGCGAACTAAACTACATGCATGCAATGCCGTGGTCAGTTAAGTCATGAAGTTACCAAAAAGACGATTAAAGCTGCCTTTAAAACTGTGCATGCATGTAATATATTTTATATGAGTCACATTTAAGAACATGTCTCTGAAATGGTTTTCAAAACTGTCCTGGAGCAGCCCAGCACTGTCTCACTCATCGAACACACCCGATTCAACCCGTCAGCTCATTAATAGAGACTTTAAGACCTGAAGTGGGTCAGAAAAGGTACAAAGAATTGAGAGAAATCATGATGCGTGTCAGATCCGCGTCACGTTCAGCAGCGGCAGCTCTTAAAGAAATAACCAGCTGCTGTGATGTCTATTAATCAAAGGACAAAGAAAATTTTATAGAGAAATCAGTATTGGTATCATTGATACAGGCCTTCAGTCATAAAAAAAGCCATTAAACAAATATAAAAAAATATACTGTATTTATGTTGTTTGTACATTAATATGAAGATTGAATGTGAAATTATTGCAATATAAAAGTATATTTAAAAACTTTACTGTTAGGTGACATTAATCGCAATTAATTTCAGAAAAATGTGTGATTAATTAGTTATTTTTTTTAATTGATTGACAGCACTACTGTATATATATATATATATATATATTTTTTTTTTTTGATTCTCTTAGAAAAATGCATTAACCAAAAATAAAAAAATGACTCTTTGGTCAAAAAAGGTTCCCGGCCCCTGCTCTAGAACAAGTTACAATGTAAATATTGGTAGTGAGTTAGAACTTTAAAAACTCCAAACCCAAAATGTGTACAATAAGAGTATGAGCTTTCCAAATTAGAGACAGATATTGAGAGAAAACAGAGGAGAGAGAGAGAGAGAGAGAGAGATGTTATAATTAGGAAATTAGTTTCACAGTAACAAAATGCAAGTGTTATTCTTTGGGGTGTCATATGTAATGCTGTATTGTACGTTTATTAGCTGAGAAAGTCTAAGGTTACTGTAATAAATGAAGAAATTGGCAAGAAAAAACCAACCAAAGCACATGTCAGTTGGGCATGACAATGAAGATTCTCTTAGAAAAATGCATTAACCAAAAATAAAAAAAATGACTCTTTGGTCAAAAAAGGTTCCCGGCCCCTGCTCTAGAACAAGTTACAATGTAAATACTGTTAGTGAGTTAGAACTTTAAAAACTCCAAACCCAAAATGTGTACAATAAGAGTATGAGCTTTCCAAATTAGAGACAGATATTGAGAGAAAACAGAGGAGAGAGACAGAGAGAGAGAGAGAGAGAGAGAGAGAGAGAGAGAGAGAG
>NW_015505429.1:1051932-1086337 GCF_001515645.1 Sinocyclocheilus grahami | reverse complement strand
AAAAAAATGACTCTTTGGTCAAAAAAGGTTCCCGGCCCCTGCTCTAGAACAAGTTACAATGTAAATATTGGTAGTGAGTTAGAACTTTAAAAACTCCAAACCCAAAATGTGTACAATAAGAGTATGAGCTTTCCAAATTAGAGACAGATATTGAGAGAAAACAGAGGAGAGAGAGAGAGAGAGAGAGAGATGTTATAATTAGGAAATTAGTTTCACAGTAACAAAATGCAAGTGTTATTCTTTGGGGTGTCATATGTAATGCTGTATTGTACGTTTATTAGCCGAGAAAGTCTAAGGTTACTGTAATAAATGAAGAAATTGGCAAGAAAAAACCAACCAAAGCACATGTCAGTTGGGCATGACAATGAACAAACAACTTTGATACGTCACCACATGAAAACAACTCTGTGAGGTCAACACTGGACCTTTTTTTCAATGTACACAAAGAATTTGAGTGCTACTGCATCTCTCAATAAGAGATGAAGTTTATCTCACTTTATGCAAAGTAAACACCTCTCAATGGACGAGAACTTGAAAACTCATGAGCCTCCAGGTTTGAAAGATTGACGCGGCTTTTATGTACCATGTAAACAGCTCTTTCCTGGTTTTAAGTAGGCGACACTTAAAATACACAGTATCTATGGTTCCTCGTTTATTGGCTTCATAATAGGCTCATAACATAAATTACTCAAACACAGATGCTCGCAGCCAGAGCCGTTTCTAGCCAATTTGATGCCCTAGGCAAAATCCCTATCCCCCCCCCCCCAGGAATATTAGATAGATGAATACCTAGATATTCATTTAATTTATAGGCGAATCTCTCAAAACCTGTCAAAAGCTTAGTCTTATTTCGCCTCAAAACTATATGAAGGAAATGAGTTATTAATTTTGAGATTATATTTTACCTATAAATAAAGCCTATATTTAGAATTATTTTACGTATTGTGATGTTGTTTTCATGACAATTAAGCACACTTCCCTCATATTTCCATTAAAGTAATGTGCAAACAATTATCATTATTATTATTATTATTATTTAAACTGTTAAGTAGCCTATACATCATAATAGTATTCAATCTACTCGTTTTATTCTTAATTTAATGATTGTATACAATAAAATAACATTATAATATTTGTTGTAATCTTTTTTTATTGTCTGATTCTTAATTGAATAATTGTAAACAATAAAAATAGCATTATAATATTTGTTGTACTCTTTTTTATTTTTGATTCTTAATTTAATTATTGTATACAACAAAACAGCATTATAATATTTGTTGTACTCTTTTAATTTTTATTCTTGATTTACTTATTGTATACACAATAAAAAATAGAATAATATTTGTTTTACTCTATTCTTTATTCTTAACTTAATTATTGTATACAATAAAGAAAGGCATCATAATGAGAGATCACTGAAACATTACTGAGAATAATTAAACAATAATGGGAACAAAAACTCAGAAGGAAAATACTGGAACTCATTATGGTAATGAGAATTTGATGGGAATTGGGCTTAATTGTGATGCAAATAAAGTCGCAATGTAAAAAAAAAGGTCATAATTAATGTATTTCTTGTTTGTCTTTTTGGATGAACTGTGACCACGGTCAAGGTCTTTTCCTAAATCTAATTGATTAATAAATCAGAATCTATACAAATATTTACCAAATTCAGACAAACCGAGTGTGGTAACCATTGACTTGGTCATTTACTATAAAAGCAATAGGAGTGTCTGGAGAAGTGTGTGTACAGTTAATCTCAGATCAAGCACACTGACAGCAGCAATCAGAATAAAACTTGCTAAAAACGACAGATATTGTTTCCTTCTCAGTGGGCATTTTGTTTGATCTGCCGGTCAGTCCTTGTTTCATTTCGAGGAAGTTTATTTTCGAAGAGAAAAGCACTGGAGGCGCGCTGCTCGCCTGCATAAGAGCTGACATATGTGTGGTGTTGTTTCAGTCTGAGGTTTGTTGAAGAAAATATCCTTTCCCGAGTGAGACAGTGTTGAGAGATCGCTCATACAAGATAACATATGCTTATCCTCAAAATCCAGAGCCAAGAGCGGGAAAGTACTTCATCAAGTGCAAAACCAATATGATGGCCTGAAGATAAGCCCATAGACGTGACCCTCTGTGACTCATACTGTACGACATGGATGAAGATTTTATGGTTGTTTCTAGTCATAATCAGTTAAGGGCTGTTCACCACAAGCGTAAAAACTAAAGCAATAAGCGTCTAATAATTGTTAAAATTCTGAGTATAGACAAGTCCACACTACAATGATAACAGAATGATAACAGAAATGTAGCATTACATCCCTCGCTCACCAATGGCCAGAAACAACAGTTTAAAGTTAAATCTAGGTTCTTACAAACATGCATCTTTTTGCTTCACAAGACATTAACTGGACTGGAGTTGTGTGGATTACTTGTGGATTATTGTGATGTTATTATCAGCTGTTTGGACTCTCATTCTGACGGCACCCATTCACTGCAGAGCATCCATTGGTGAGCAAGTGATGCAATGCTACACTTCTCCAAATCTGTTCTGATGAAGAAACAAACTCACTACATCTCGTATGGCCCGAGGGTGAGTCATTTCTCAGCATATTGTCAGATTTGGGTGAACTACTCCTTTAAAGAGCTCAAGCATTTAAAGTGACAGACAACAAAACTACAGCGAACACTTGTAATAACCAGAACATTATCGTCTGTCGGTATGGACGCTGATATAGTTATCTTTATAGTTATTATTCTTGGTGTGAACAAGCCTTTACGTAATCCACAATCAAAAACACCTTAACAATTTCCCTTCATAAAATCCACAGCTTGTACCTCAATATTAATGCTAAAAAATGTACAGGCCAGCTGGGCTGTTTTATAGGAGTTGCAGACATGAAACATAACTTTAAAATATGAGGCATGAGCTTGAACTGGCATCAGTTTGAGCGTAATGCTCAATTAGACCGAGTTTTGAGTTTGCTTCTGTACGGCTGATGACGCGCACAAAAGCCGGCTGTCATCGGCATATCTGCGTGTTGTGCTGAGAAACACGTCCATCACTGCAGACAGGACTCGCTTGTGCAGACACGCATGTAATCTGTCTCTCACTGAAACTCATCTATCACTGCAGCTCAGGCGCAGCTAACGCGTAAAACTGCTTAGTAGCACCCCCCGGGTGTTATATAGCTAATGTTTGCTTCGCACGCACACTGTGTGCTAAAGTTTGCACAGGGCAAAGCTTCTCCAAACCCAAACCTAATGAGCTGCCTTGCTGTCTTACATTTGAAGCGCTCCTCACCTGAAGTGCGTGGGAAATTCAACTCACAACTGCTGCCAATTGAGCTTGACATTAGCATAATGCTAAGCTAACAACATTACAATTATGTGACCCATTGTTTGGAACAGCCTTTGCCTACCAATGATGATGTCTAGGTAAGAAGAGCACTAGGTTTTAGTGTACAAGTGACACTAAAACATTTAACATTGTTAAAGTCAATGCATCGCAAGCTTGTAGTATAAACATCTTTGCCATTTATAAGACCGCTCTAGTTTTGTCATCTAGATGGGGTGTCAGGGTGAGGATAGGACTAATCTTTCAGAAGAAGACAGCTTTAAACTGAAATGTGCTGACTGCTTTATCGTGATGTGCCCTCAGACGTCTGAAGAATTGATATCTCAAGTAAACAGCAGCAGACTGCGCTGAGGCTCGTGTGCAATATATATATAATATTTAATATTTAGGGGGGGAAAGTTGCTTTAAATATACAAATTAATAATAATAGTAATAATAATACAATATAATGACAAGATATTTATGCCTATTTATTAAGTTTTGTTTTGAGGAATTCTAGCCTTTTGTGAAATTTTAATTTTTTTTATTTGTATTATTAATTTATTTTTTACTAAACCATACAAGTTACACCACTGACAGATTTCAACACTATGCTCCCAAAACCACCGAAATTACCTCTAATTCAGAAACTGAATGTTCATCATAAAAGATGACTTTATTCAACTACCTGTGTGAATTGAATTTTTAATGCATTTTTGCAATACAAAATGTGCGTCACATCACTGACTCATATATAATAGCTCTGCATGTTTATTTTAGGAGTAGATTTTGACGCAGACTGTCAGAAATGATTGGCCTTCCTCATTAAGCCAACCATAATTTCACAAATAAACCTTAATAGAGGTGATATATGGCAGGCTGTTAGAGCCAGAGACCTCAGCCCAACACAAACAGTCTCTCTCAGAGCAGCAGACATTACATGTACTTCTCTGCCTGGCCTTCATAAGCTCATCCTCACAAAACCGCAATATGTTTTGAATTAGACGTTGTGCCATTGTCCTGAGAGAGTCATACTCAAAGAACAATTAAGAATCCACTAGATCAAGTACAGTGCTGATGCTAGATCAGGACTCTGGAGCGCTTCGAAGCATTCATGACTCCGCATTTCTCCTAAAGCAAGTGCCAACTCAGTGAATATTTCTGCTTTCCATGTGCTTCTTCAGTTAAACGGCAGAATCAAATTTAAGGTGAATAACACAACAGGGAAAAGAGTTTTGTTGAAAACGTTCAAATCTGAGATGCTTTGACTACAGTGAATATGAAGTGAATAGCTGAACTGTGTGTTTGAGGTCCTTTAAATAAAAAAATAATAAAAAATAATGATTTTATATATTATATACCGTATATACTGTATATATAAACGCTATAACATTCAGATAATGCACAATATCTAGACTTTGTATTTGACAATGTTGAACTAGGATTTACAAATTAAACCCCAGCTATTAATCCATGACTGCTCAGGACAAGCAATAAACTGATAAGAAACAGCGGCCTCATGCATGTGATCAATAACGTCTGACCTACATCCCTACTGATAATTCATTAAAGTAATGCAGCTGATGCCCATTATTAACCACACCACAAAACAAATTAGATCCTTAATGTATGCATACATACAGTATATATAATAGATATAGATTTTATCGGTGTAGTATGCTTGAAGGATATTCAGTGCCCTCAGACTGTAATCCATAATAATATGAGATGCCTGTTGCGGATCTTTGCATAATGGCAGAATTTGGGAGTTTAAGACAGTGTGAAACAACATATTGTGACAATTTTCAACAACCTACCCCGAGGGGACGGGATCTAGGGAGCTGGAGTGCATTATTGTTACTACACCAATATTTGAGACAATGACAAATAAGGATGTTTGGGATGATGAAAATAAAAAATCTAGTTTAAATTACATTTGTCAAGTAAGAAATATACTCTTTGTATTCATGTTATTTTTATTTTTTATAAAAAAATGTTTTACAATTTTTTAAGACCAAAAATGACAGTTTCCACTTAAGTGTCAAAGTAAATAATATTTCGTTTCACACCCTCTTAAACGTACAAATCCTGCCACAATGGATGCATAATATATTTTTTTATTCCTAAATATCAACGTTTTCTTGAGGTTATATAATTTGATCATTTTACAATAAAAAAGTCAAATAATTGGATATTTAAAAATCAGATTCCGTCATGATGGTCATAACACAAAGATGTGGCAAACATAAGTTTTTCATTCAAATAATAATAATAATAATAGTTGTATGAATCTAATAATAATAATAATTATTATTATTATTATTTGATAATAAGAAATTATAAAAGTACTTAAAAGTACTTCAACCACTAATTTCAGCCTTTTTTATTTCACATTTACGTAGTTGTGATCTCTGGGCCGGTTACCAAAAATATCAAAATTAATTGTAAATGCTAAATTAAAACTTTGCTGATCTGAAGAGGCATGAGAGGTGATTTCCAGTCACATTCTGCATTAATGTTCAATGTATTTTTGAATAAACAAATATAGAACAAGGCATTACATCACTGAATCATTTACCTGACAGTGCTGACCTTTAACAGCAATCGTTTTTAGGCAAGATTTAAATCCATGTTTGATGGGCTAATTTTTACCACTAAGACACTAAGACATAAGAGACAGAACCCAGAGGAGCCTTCGACACCCAGATGAGTTGAACATCTCCATGTTGAGCTGCGGGTGAATTACTGAATAATTAAGACGGAAGACCTGTGTTTAGATGTGTGTGTCGTCTGTGTTAATCTGCCTGGATCCCTAAACTCAATCGCCTGTCCCACAGCTCCTGCCTCCAGCGTCTCCGGCTTTCCAAAGCAGCTGCCCCTGAGATCCCAGCATACTTCACTCCAATGTTTATCAGCCAGATTAACATGTTGACAGCCCCGCCATTTGGAAACAGTTCCACGATTTATGTCCCGGGCAGGTTTCCAAAGGGCTGTGAAAAACAAAGAGCGGTAGGACAAACTGGAGAGCCTTTATGGTCATTTGCACAACCCGTTTTCAGTGGGACATGTTTAGACAACACCTTCTGTGGTGGAGAGGCCTTTGAAGACGTTCAAGCATCTGCGGGTTCCTTGTTCAAGCCGGGTGAACAGCCAGTGTCTCTGATCCTGTGTATTTGTATATTGGAAGGTTATGATATCTTGTTGTTTTAACACGATAGTGAACGGTTTATGCAGAGAAGCGTTCCTGCTATCTGTATTAGTTCAGTATGAAAAAATGTGCTGTGTCAATGCAGTTGATTTGACATTAGATGAACTAATACTTGCTTGTTTAGTTAAAGATGCATTAATGATTTCGGTTTATAATGATAAAAGACGATGTTTGTTCTCAGGGGAACAATAGAAGCTGTTAAGTTCACACGTCTCGTAGCGCACCAGCAGTCTCCACCAGTTTAAGCAAACATCCTGTTTGCATTGTTTGCAGCTGATGAAGCAATTGAAACAGCTGCTTTTACATGAAGATGGATTTGATTAACAAGTATTCCAAAGATATTTCCAAAACCGTCTTTTTTTATTCATATTTAGTCTAATGAAAGCATGAAGAAATATGTGCATCATTTCAATGATATTTCTCACTAGTACTACACTACCATTTGAAAGTTTGGGATCAGTAAGATTTTTTATGTTTTTTAAAGACATTTATTTCATAAAAATACAGGAAAAAAGTAATACTGTGAAATATTATTACAAAGAAAAATAACAGTTTTCTATTTTAATATACTTTGAAATTTGTGCTGGCAAACGATTAATCGCGATTAATCGCATTCAAAATAAAAGTTTTTGTTTACATAATGTGTGTACTGTGTATATTTATTATGTATATATAAATACAAACGCATGCATGTATATATTTAAGATGTTAATATGTAATGTTTATATATTAACTATATTTATATATAATATACATTATATGAATATAAATATATACATGTAAATACATGCAAATATTTTCTAAATATATACTGTATGTGTGTGTTTTTATATATACATAATAAATATACACATTCACAAACATATTATGTAAACAGAAACTTTTATTTTGGATGCGATTAATCGCAATTAAATACACTATTTGAAATATAATTGATTTCTGCGATCAAAGCTGAATTTTCAGCATCATTACTCCAGTCTTCAGTGTCACATGATCCTTCAGAAATCATTCTAATATGCTGATTTATTATCAGTGTTGGAAACCGTTGTGCTGCTTAATATTTGTTTTAACCTTGTAATACTTTTCTTCAGGAATCTTTGATGAATAAAAAGTTAAGAAGAACAGCATTTATTCAAAATAGAAATGTTTTGTAGCAGTATACATTACCGTTCAAAAGTTTGGGGTCAGTATGTTTTGTTTTCTTTCTTCTTTTGAAAGAAATTACTACTTTTATTCAGCAAGGACGTGTCAAAAAGTGATAGTAAAGACATGTATTGTCTTTATTGTATATACTTTTTTTAACTTCATCAAAATCCTGAAAAAAGTATTTAAAATTGTAATAATATTTCATATATTTTCATTATTTTAAATTATAATAATATTTCACAATATTACTCTTTTACTGTATATTTGATCAAATAAATGCAGCCTTGGTGAGCATAAGACACTTCTTTCAAAAATCTTACAGATCCCAAACTTTTGAATGCTAGTGCATATATTTATTTAAGTGTAAAACTTTTTGGAAAAAAGTACTTGCACCCTTAATTTATCGAGTCTGAGAATGGAAAAAAATGACATGGAGAAAAAAAAATAGCAGTAAATTGCGACATGACGGCTGTGACATGTAAATGACAGTGACATGCCACTCAGTAATTGCTGTTCCTCTAAGACTCACACTGTTGACAGCGCAGTGTGTCTCATTCCCATGAATCATTTGGTCTGAGTGCTCATGGAGAGACCTGGAGCAGAAAGGACACTGGACACTGTCAAAACACATTATTATGACCACGTTAATCTAAGGTGTCACAGATAAGGGAAATAGCAAGTGACTTTTCTGGACATACATATTGTGTGGGGGCGAATCTCACAAAGAAATGTTCAGGTCTTACTTCGCCTCAAAATCAAAAGAAAAAAACTATCAAATATATTCTTCAAAATGAACATTAAGGCTGTTTTAGGACTATTAAGATTTTTTGCATTGTGACATTATTTCTCTTCCAGATAATTCTCATCAGGAGAATTTGAAAGATTTGGAAGCAAAAAATCATCATAAAATCAGCTTTTAAATTCAGTACAGCAAATAATACTGTGATGTACGCTATTATTCAAAAGTTTGGGGTCAGTACATTTAACTTACATTTAAAAAATATTATTATTATTTTAAAGAAATTAATACTTTTATTCAGCAAGGATGCATGAAAAATGCAGTTCCTTTAAGCTTTCTATTCTTCAAAAAATCCTGGGAAAAAAAAATGTATCGGTTTCCACAAACATTTTATCACAACAGTTTTCAACATGGATAATAATCAGAGATGCTTCTTGATCAGCAAACCAGCATATTAAAATGATTTCTGAAGGATCACGTGACACTAAAGACTGGAGTAATGATGCTGAAAATACAGCTTTGTTCACAAGAATAAATTACAATTTAAAATATGTTCAAATAAAAATAAAAAAACAGCCATTTTAAATTGTACAAATATTTCATAATATTACAGTTTTATTGTATTTATGATCTAATAAATGCAGCCTTGGTGAGGATAAGAGACTTTTCATAAACCTTAAAAAAATCTTATTGCCCCAAAATTTTGGTAGTGTATAATCAAAATCATATTCACATTCATGTGCCAAAACATAATTACAATCATACTTTACAATTTAAATGTATTACATATTTGGCAAATGAAAGAGAATGAGATTTTGATGCATTACAGTACGCCAATTACATATGTAAATGTGCTTAATTGTCAAAAACAAAAATATCAAAATAGCTTAATTTCTTTATAAAATATGAAACATGTTTCTTGACAGTTTTCAGATTCAACCATGCGTAATGTTACCTCTGCTGACCAAATTCCATTTAGTTTGGGAATTAATTTCCATTACTTCTTGGAAGAACTTCCATTTCACTCGTCCTCTTTAAAATGCAAAAACTAAATGCTAGATTAACAAACGCATTATGGCTGCCTCGCCATGCAAAGTGTAGAGTGAGATGGCTAAATACAAAGACATTGTCTAAATGGCTGTTTCCATGGAAACAGAATCCACAGATCTCTTTTGAGAAAGCGATTTAAAAGATTTGTAACATATGATTAGAATGAGAAGAAACAGCACACCAATATTCAGAGTGTGCTCATTATTACCACCACTAAAGAAACCGTCAGAACTGTAAGCAAGAGGCCAAAACCAAACAGACTCAAATTGAACTTTGTGGATCTGCATCCTTATTTTCTTAAAGGGGTCATATGATGTTGCTAAAAAGAACATTATTTTGTGTATTTGGTGTAATGAAATGTGTTTATCCGGTTTAAGGTAAAAAAAACACATTATTTTCCACATACTGTACATTATTGTTTCTCCTCTATGCCCCGCCTTTCTGAAACGCGTCGATTTTTACAAAGCTCATTGGTCTGAAAAGCGAGGTGTGCTACAAATACTTCCATCTAAGTTTTTGAAATGACCTCCCTGTTTCTTATTTAGCAGAACTGGCGATGTTTTATAGTTTCCAGCAAAGGAAATCTAAGAGAAACTCTAGTAATGTGCAACCAAGTTAAGCTGCTGACATATTTGGCCTCTGTGAAAGTTTTTCTTCTTTTCCCAGCAGGCCTACCACTAAATGTCACCAACAAACCATGCATAAAAGCACTCTTACTTAAAAACAAAATGCCAAACTCTAACAATAAATTATTGAAAAAATAAATCATTCATCTATTATTGATAAAAGCTTTCGTTTCACTGCTTTGAATTTACTAAGGCTCAAGTTCTGCATTACAAAAAATCACAATAACCATTCAAATAAACATATCTGATAATAGATCATTGTGAGAGACTAAAACACATGAATGAATACGGGCATGTTTCTGAAATACTGTAATTCTACTGGCTGTAATGAAGGGTTAGGATCTGTAGAGCACAATTAGCAAGACAACCTTATATAATGCTGTCCACATTGCTTGAAAAAACAAACAAATGTTTGCCAGGTCTGCCATAAAAAAATTTATCTTTATTCACAAGAAAAAAAAAGAATTATATTTGAAATGAAAAATGGTCAGCTGCTCCCAACACTTCCACTATGTATGCCCCTCAAAAACACAACGTTACATCATATTAATGTCTTTAATATATGCCCTTCACTCAGCATATAGTACATTTTTTCCCATGTCTGGTTGCATTAATAACAACAGCCACATCCTTGCATTCTAGATTTCCCTTGAGGGATTTGACCAGCTGGCTTAAATCTTTAATCTTTGCTGTATCAAAAATAACATGCTTGGTTTTGTGGTTAGAGCCTGAGAGAGCTGTCCTCCACTGACCCTCATCCTCTGATCTACACATCTCCTCCATCAGAGCTGTCAACCGACATTGTAACCTACATCACTACAGGAGAGTTTAAAGGGTCGAATCATGACAGACTGATCTTTATTTTGAAACAAAATAATATTTTGAAACTAAACCCCTTATCAGATATGGTAGTTTTATATGGGCAAGTGCGATACTATAAAAATTACCCAAACTTCTCGATAATATATTTAGAAATTTCAGCTCAAATATGAATCTGTCTATCCATAATATTGCTTTTTCCAGTGAAAAAATGATCTTGACTGAATCAGGAGAGAAATATGAACAGACCAAGCACTGTTTATAAGAAAAGAAGAGTCCAAAACAAAAGTTCTAATCAAACAAGTCAGTGGATTTTGACGTGGGAGGAGAACAGAGGATGGACTTTTTCACTGGAGGAAGCGTTATTATGGATAATGGATGCATATTTTAGCTGGAAGCAATAGTTCAAAGTTAAAATGCCTTGGTAATGGATTTGTTTCTTACAAACATGCAGCTTTTCACAAGATGTTAACTGATGGACTGGAGTGGTGTGGATTACTTGTGGATTATTGTGATGTTTTTATCAGCTGTTGGTCTCTCATTCTGATGGCACCCATTCACTGCAGAGCATCCATTGGTGAGCAAGTGATGCAATGCTACATTCCTCCAAAATTGTTCCCATGAAGAAACAAACTCATCTACATCTTGGATGGCCTGAGGGTGAGAAATTTTTTAGCAAATTTTCTTTTCCTTTACAAAGGGGTTGTCAGTAAGAGAGTGGAAAATGGACATAAAATACTATTTTGGGCTCGAAAGACATTATAAATGGACCCTTGTAAAATAATAATAATAATAATATTGAATATTGTGACAGTACATGGACAAACAACAATTTTGGGCAATCTTTACACCACAATCTTGCAGGACAGAAAAACTCTGTTTTAGTCTGTTTTAGTGAAACGATAAACTTTCTCTGTCAAGATATTTCTGAGAAGAGTTTAAAAATAAAGCAGATGGGGAGCAAAAGAGTTTTAGGTGTTCTAGCAGACATGTAGTCTGTGAAAAAGTTCGATTTTATGTTCCCATGTGACGCATAACAGCAGAAGCTTCAACATACAGATGTTCATGGTGTGCTCTTTTCTGAGTAAATACTGTTAGGTCAAGGAGGTGAGCAATCTAGAAAGGTCAGATGAAGTAGTACAAAGGAAGAAAATTACACCTGACAGTGAATGTAAAAGGTATACAAAGTAAGACATGGACTTATGCTTTGCTGCCCGTTGCTCCAAGAACTTGTACAAATGACCACCAAACATCAAATATAAGTCAATACAACAAGCAAACAACCAAAAGCGTTAGTATATGAGAATGAATCAATCTAGAAGTCCTCTCCGTTACTGAAAGCGAACACCATCAGAAGAAAACAGCATTCATATCGTCTAAACAAACACAGGTTAACAAAACCTGCTAGTTTAAAAGCATCGTAAATTAATGATTGATTATGATACCAGGATTTTTCTTTTCACAAAAATATCCATTAAATTATCCATTAAAGTTGCAATGAAACAGAAGTAGCAGCAGATCTTTTTTCTTCCTTATTGTGACGTACATCCAAGTGTAATGGATTATCGAAAAAGAAAAAAAATTAGGATAAACACCTGGTTTTATGCATGAGTTTGTTGATTGGAGTTTTGAATTGTGGGCATTAAACTAAAAAATGATTGCAAGCTTGCAGTGGATTGTAGGTGAGATTTAAGTAGACTAAATGATTCAATACTTTGAATTGATTGAGTTAAGACATTGTGATTAAACATTATATAATTACATATATAACATATAGGCCTATATGGATGAATCGTTCACAGTAAGATCTATGACATGCATTTACAAAACAGATTTATGCAGACTAAATTTAGTCAATATGTCGTCACGTTATATTAATTAATTTGAGCAAATTTTACTCTGAATTTATGGACAAAAAAGTCCAACTTTTTCATCTGTATTTTGCTCTACCCAGGCTCATTTGCCTCAACTCAAGCTTCTGCAAAACTTAAAAAAATTTCCAAATCGAAAATTATACTGTACTCTATGTACGAATCGCTATAGTTACCAGTTGAAATGAACAATAGAGGCAGTAAAACTCCAACAACTTTTATTCCTTTTCACACAAAGTATGATAGGGCCATAGTTTTGATTAAGAAAGCTTAATTTTGCACGATATTATGATACGACGTCAAAACAATTTTAGCATGCTGTGAGATTTAAAAAGCTTCATGTTTTTCGCATGATTTTTTCCCGCACACTCAGATTCCAGATTTTCAAATAGTTGTATCTCGGGCAAATATTGTCCTATCCTATCAAACCACAAATATCAATGGAAAGCTCATTTATTCGGCTTTCAGATTATGTAGAAATCTCAATTTAAAAAAATGACCCTTATGACTGGTTTTGTGGTCCAGGGTCACATATTTAGATTTTTCCGCACCCTCAGATTCCAAATTTTCAAATAGTTGTATCTCGGCCAATTATTGTCCTATCCTAACAAACCATACATAAATGGAAAGCTTATTTATTCATATGTATAAATCTCAATTTCAAAAGTTTTGTGGTCCAGGGTCACATATTTTCAATGAGCCTGGGTTGATTTTGTTGATGAGATTAACACTGGTGGACGGCAACGTTACTGTTTCTGACCACAATCTGTTCTTGTTTCAAATGCAACTCCATCAGAACCACATTGGTAAATATAACGCTAGTCTCACTTACTTCAGGACGTGTGTCGAGCCGTTGATCTGCGTGGCCGTGCAGGTCTTTCCAGGGCCCAGGATGGAAGGTCGGCGGTAGCGCTTGTGTCCGCAGCAGAGAATGATGAGGAAGGCACGACGAAAGGACTTGTTGAGGAAGGCGTAGAGGATGGGGTTGAGCATGGAGTTGATGTAGCCCAGCCAGAGGCAGGCCGCCCACAGCTGCTCAGGAACACTGTAGTCTATAAAGGGGTCCACCACGTTCGTGATGAAGAAAGGGGCCCAGCACAGGCAGAAGCAGCCCATAATGATGCACAGAGTCTTGGCCGCCTTGGTCTCGGTGCGCATGCGGTGGTTGCGTTGGTGGTCCGCGCTGTTTGCGTTCCCCGCTCCTCCGGCCCGCTGCAGCATGCTGATCTGTCGAGCGTGTGCCCGCGCCGTGACGTAGATGCGCTGGTACGCCAGCACCATCAGGATCAGCGGTACGTAGAAGGCCACGACCGAGCAGGTCAGCGCATATGGTTTGTTCACCATAAACACACACACCGTGGAGTTGCCAGAGAACCTCCGCTTCTCTATCTGTCAAGAGGGGGATGTTGACACATTCAGATTACACACACACACTAAAGAATGTACACTCTTAAAAAGTAAAGATTCCAAAAGAGGGTTTTATCAGCAATGCAGTTGAGGAACTTTTTTTGTTTTGTTTTTTTTAACCAACAGAATGATTTTTTTCCCCTTGGTTCTTTGCTTCTTAAAGTTTTAAAATCTTAAGAACTTTTATCCACTATTAAGAACCTTTTCTGCAACTGAAAGGTTCCATTGATGTTAAAGGTTCTTCTTGGAACCACAGAGAAATGTTATTCTTATTTTTGGTTCTTCAAAGCACCTTTCAGTGAACAGTTCTTCAAAGAACCATGTAAAGAACATTATGAGGAGTTCATTTGCAAAAACCGATAAACGCCACTTTAAAATAAAATTTGCAGATTGCCGTGCATTAATCTCCACATATAGCGCGCTCTGAACCCTAAACACATTTGGTCAAAAAAGCAGTTTTTTTTCCACTTTCAAGGCATCGCGAGTTCACGTTTTACTGCAGAAGCTTACAAGAGCCCTTGTTGTTTTTGAACCGAAGCCGATAAGTCAATTTTAGCGAATCAGCGCGCTGTATTCAGGTCAGGTGACAAGGCTACTTTCACTTTGAAAAGACGTGCTAGCTGAGAGGAGTTTCGTCAAAGCTGACTAAAAGTGATCGAGGATGGATCAATTTGACGAACTTGATGAACCTGTGATATCTTCTTCAGGGCGAAAAAGGGAAATAAAAGCTGAAACGTTTTCACGGAAGCTTGCAAAATCAGCGCATTACAATGGTGAGGAAAAAGCTCTGTGTATCACATCCATACAGTTTATGATCACAACAACAACAACGTTTGTCAGGCATCTACATTGTCATAGAACATAACTTTTAATATGTAAAAAAACATACGGTTACACTTATAGACATTTGCTTTCGATAGTCCACTTTAGACATTCTATTAGCTATAAGTAACTTTGTAACTACATGTCAACTACATGTCAACTAATTCTCATTAATTTGCAACTACATGTCTACTAACTCTCAGAGTAGACTGTTAGGGTAGGTTTAGGGTTAGTAGAATAAGTTGACAAAGAAAGTGTTAGAAGATATTAAGCAGACAGTCTACTAATACTCTACTAACTGCTAGTTGACATGTAGTTGCAAAGTTACTTACTGTTAATAGAATGTCTAAAGTGGACTATCGAAATAAAGTGTTACCAAACATACTTTCAGTGAACTTTAATTTTGTAAATTACCTGTATTTGTTTAAGTTATTATTACTTAATCAAAACAACCCAACTGCAGTTTGATTGATATTACTTGGAATGCGCAATAAAAAAAACGTGATTACACTTTATTCTGATAGTCCACTTTAGACATTCTAACTATAAGTAACTTTGCTATAAGTAACTACATGTCAACTAACCCTCATTAGAATATTATTAGACTGTTAGTAGAATAACTTATATAAATAAAGGTGACTTGAACAAATCTAAAGAACCGGTTTCCACCATAAGGAACCTTTTGTGAAATGGAATATTAAAGATTCTATCACAGATTCCAATAAAGAACTTTCATTTTTAAAAGTGTTGGATGTTCTTTCACTAGTTTTCAGTGCTCAGCAGCTTCTCCCTCTGTTTCTGTTCATTAATATTCAACTCCGTGTGTCTTTGGCTTCAAGGAACAGTCATTTGAGGAGACGTTTTAAGAGCAGAGGTGACTACTCACAATACTTCATCTGGTCAAACACAAGCACCTTCAGGTGTGGAAGAGACCTCGGCTAGAGGGCATGAGTCTGTAAATATCTTGCTCCCAAAATACACTATTTAATTCCTCAGCACTTCATATTAATAAAAAATGCTTGACATTCAAACCATGTGACGTATGGCACTATATTAAGTGCATTACGTTTGTAACTAGTAAATTAATTACACATTAAATTCAGCCTCTGATGCATGATGTCCTCTAGTGTGGAAAGATTTTGAAGTCATTCAGGGTGTGATGATACATTTAAACCATCATGTGTGATGACCTTTGCTTATAATTCTATATGAATGTCATCTTTATGGCAACATTTACACAGCAGTTGTCACTCTTCGTACATGCTGAATGCTGTTCTTTGGTAACATGCACATTCAACTCATTAAATCCATATAGTGGGAACAGACAGTGACGTCACTCTCTCTTGGACGCTGACAGCTTGTCTGAGGAAAATCACAGAAACAGAGGTAAGTGTCTGTCTGTCTCTAGCATATAACTGCTTTTATCAGCTCTGCAGTCTTTGTGTAATCCATACTGTACAGTGCAAAGCATAAAAACAGTGCTGTTTAAAAGTAGCAGCTTTGATTTAGAAAACGTTTGGGGTCACTAAGATTTGTATTAATTCTTTTATTTTTTGAAACAAGTTTTATATTTTTATTAAGCACGCATGCGTTAAACTGATTCCACAAGTGGAAGAGCAGCAAATCAGCATATTAGAATGATTTCTGAAGGATCATGTGACACTGAAGACTGGAGCAATGATGCTGAAAATTCAGCTTTGCATCACAGGATTAAATTTCATTTTAATATATATTACAATAGCAAACAGTTATTTTAAATTGTAATAATATTTCATAATGTTACTGTTATTTCTGTATTTTTTTATTAAATGAATGCAGCCTTAGTGAGCATGAGAGAAACACATAAGTTCTACCGACCCCAAACTTGCACATCTTAAATATAAACATCTTTATATAAAGAGCATGCTTCACATATTTTGTGATTTTTGGCTGGATAAGCCAATGAAAAACCACAGAGAACAATGTCAGACTGTTATCCCATCAAACTATGTTCCAGTTAGAAATGTTATTGTATTTAATGAATGTGCAATTAGTGACATACATTAGAAAAACAGTGGTTAACCCCACAATTAACATGAATAATAGCTAAGACTAAATAGTCATTGTAAGTGAAGAGAGCTTGATGAGAGAAATTAACAGATACTTTTTTTTTATCTGATCCAGAGCAGTAAGACTAATAAAATTAAACACACAAACACTTTTTTCTTTTTTACAAACAGCCTAGTGCTGATTTGATTCACAGAGGGAAGTATCATGATGAGAGCTATTAATCACAGTTCATCTGCATCTCTCTCCTGTCTGCTCCTCCCAACACTCTCAAATCATAACGCTGAGCCCTCCAAGCTCGAAACCCAACACCAAACACTATCAATAATAAAAAACTCATGAACTGCAAACATATTTCACATCAGTATAAGACTTGGCCCATGCTATCATTGATAATCAATATCAAGCCGCTAATTAGTTCCTTTGAGAAGAGCTTTTGGCGGAACGGGAACCTTGACTCTTTCACATCTGTAAGTAACTTATAAGTATAGGTAGCCATTAACGTAATGCCTGTGAACCAATGCAAAAGACTCCAGACGGCAGAATGCCAACTATTTACTTTGAATAGAATACTAATTCATCTAGCCAACTATTTACTATAAATAGAACACTAATTCATTCTTTTATATTTTTTTTCATTCTTGAAATTTCAGTTTGAAGGAAGCTCCAAACTTAGACGGAGAAAACCACTTCAAATCTCAATTATTTCTTTGGATAAATTAGCTTAGGGCTTCCCAAGCTTTGTTGAATCCCTTAGATGTAAAATATTTACTTGAAGTACGGCCTGAAAGGTAAAGATAAGGGGTTTTATTTTTATTGTTTATATTATAAAACTATATATATATATATATATATATATAGGGCTGCACATATATCATAGTTCGTATTATTATTATATACTTTGGAAATGTAACAGGTTACAGAAGTTACCCTATTTAAAATGTAACAAGTTGTGAAACGATTTCAATTACTTTATTAAAGTAGTGTAACTGATTACATTTGATTACTTTTCTAGATATCTAACAAATGTTTTCAACTGTTAATTATGTTCAAACATTTAAAGCAGGCAGGGTTAACTTTACAGTATTACTCAACACTGAGTACGGTCAGACTTTCCAAATCCTTCATCACTTGAATTAAAATTATGATCATTTCATTTTAAACCACAGCCGCCACAAAATCAGATTTCAGCACCTCTTTTTACTCTGAAGTTGTTCTGAGGTTAAATACAGATTTAAAATCATAACAAGAAATAGTTTAAATTCTTTGCATAGCTACGAGGAAACACTGGTATCTAACAATGCCTTGGAAAGAAACAGTTAATCTTAAAAAATCAAGCATATACATAATCCAGAAAAATCCAGAAAAAAATAAAACTGATCAAATAATCATGTGTCCTAAACTCCTAAAACATTGGTGCAGTCAATGCAATTTGGGAAAGAAATCAATTAAAATTGTGTGTGTGTGTGTGTGCGCGCATGCATGTGCATGAAAATATTCAAATGTAAAACCCTTTGTAATCATTCATATTTTAACAAGAAACTAAATAAATTACACATTTTTTCTCAGTAACTATAACTGATTACAGTTACTTTTTTGTAATTAAACTAAGTAATGCTGTTACATGTAACTACTACTACTAGTAGTAGTATTATATTGCTTTTAAAAAATTAAGATTAAGGGACAGATTTACTAACAGCTTGCGTAAACCGTCTTTTGGCATTAAAATAGTACTGGCAGGATTTAATAAAGACACGCAGTAAAGAATTAGCACTGAAAAGATGTGGACAGTTAATTCTGTGCCTGACCTTGTTGAATATGCCTTTGTAGGAGTTAACCTTTCAGACGCAAAATTTATGGGAGGAGAGTGTTAAAATGAATCATGCAACGTGATTTACTAATGTTTGCGCTCATCGAATTGCTGGTATTTGTGCCATTATTTAACGCCCAAAAAAGCATGTTTTAAAGCAGGCGGTAATTTACGCTGCTCTTCATAGATTGCGCTGTCATTATGGAAATGATCTGGCTGTGTCTGTGTTCTTTAATGTGCGCATTGTTAGTGTCACGCTTACACTGTGTAACGTCTGGACCACTCAAACACACAATATATATTTTGTTAGCCAGATTTCACAAATACTTTGTAACACCCCAGGACGCCGAACAGGACCCTGGTTTCATGGTAACCCGATACATTTACAACCTTGTGGAATGCGAGCCGACCCTCAGCTGCATTCTCCAGAAACAAGGGGCACAAATGCACAGGAGAAATGGACTTTTCTACTAATTAATTCATAGGAAAACCTTTCTTTGAACGAACACACATATTCTTCAGGCCATTGTGTATATTATTGCTGTTTTGTATTAATCTGTTGTATTATAGAATATTTTATTCATGCTTACGATAAACCACTCATTCATATAACCTTACAAATACCGTGTTTAGTATCTATGAATTCGCCTTCTGATGATCTAAACAAGATTGTATATTATATGTTGATACATAGGCAATATATTAGTGTCCCAAAGAGTCAAAGAGTCGTAAACCCTCCAGCAATTGCCACCTCCCGCTAGGAAAGTCTGAGGATCGATGGAGACAAGGAGTATAATAAACAGTCTTTTTAATTCACGAAACTCTGGGGTAATCCAACACAGGCGCGAAGAATGACACATGTACAGACAAAGTAAAAACGGGAAGACAGGAGCTTAAATGCTAGGGATAATTGGAGATACACAGGTGGATCACATAAGACAATCAGACTAAACGAGGACAGGAAAATGACCAAATAAGGAAACCCCACCGAATTTTCCCCTCCCATCGGCGCTTTTACGGTGCTTTTATCACAATCGCTCTGTAAAATAAAAAAAATTGTATTTGATAATTACAGGCATAATAATGGTTTCATTTTACACTGCAAATTACAATGCTATTAGTATGTCTTAAATTCTCAATTTTCTAATGTTTAAATCTTCGTGCTGTTATTTTAGTGGAATAGCTACTGGTTAAATGCTGTAAAAGGATGAAAATGGTGCGAACGAGTAAATAAAGTGAACATAGCATACAATATGTTCCCAAAATGCAAGTTAAATGAGTTTGTGATATGCAGCGTTTACTGTAATCCAAGCCACATTTAGGTGCTATATCACGATTTCAGTTTTATTTTAATTAATTGTGTAGCCACATCAATTTATTTTAACTTTGTGCTCAGTTTAATTGTATGTATTAGATGTATTAGATACATCTGGTCAGTTACCAAAGACTGAAAACAGAAATGGTGTCACATGAAACTCATGAAACATCACATTGTTCAAGCACGAGGAAACCATAGAGAAAAACATTTCCTTTCTCCAGCGTGACTTAATTATGGTGCATCAGTCTTCACCCAGGGTCATTTTTGTTTGTTTACTGGTAAGTAACGGATTAAGTTCCCTACCTGAGGCTCTGGCATTTAATTTTCTCTTCAATCATCCCCCCCTCAAAGCTGGTCTTTACATACTGCAATTGCTTTCTTAGAAACACGCACAAGCTTGGCTTCTATGCATGGATGCATAATTGCCTTTTGTAAAATGCATAGAAAGCGGAGGAGATGCCTGAAAAAGACTTTGCATGCGTCACAGGTTTCCCTCATAATCACTCCCTGCACATTTTATAGAGCATTTTAATAATCTACGCTTGCCCTGATTGCAAGGTGAGAGAATCAGAGAAACATCATTATTACAAGAATCAAAGTCAGACTGCCTTCGCAAACCTTATCAGCACAGTCGACCATCTGATGGATGTGACTCACCAAATCATTTATTCCAATACTGTTCCAGCCTTGCATTATGGGTAGGAAGGAAATAACGGTTGGGATTATCCAGCATCCTCCGATCATTAGAGCCACTCGCAGTGGTGTCATCTTATTCCTGTAAACCAGCGGCTGGCAACAGATGGCATAGTACCTGGAAGGAAAGGTAAAGAAACAGCATGTTGAATACTATTCATTTCTCCAGCCATATAGTACATACAAAATCATTAAGATGAAATAACTGTATATAAACACTGTTAATTGTACATACATGTGGATACAAATATTAATACGCAACCACAGGTATACATTTTCTTGGAAAATGCATTTTCAATATGCATGTGAAAGACAACAACCTTGAAAAACCTGAAGGATGATGACCTGTCAGTGGCCCTGACTGACAAAATGTCAACCTATTCAAGCATCTGGAAGACTCAGAAAAAACACATTCTGTCAAGCTGCTAGAGCTTTTTAACCTTTCTGGTCTGCTTTTCTAATCAGCTCAAGGTTGTCTAAAGGTGCAGTGTGTAAGAATGACAGCTAGCAGCTGAAATGTATAATGCAGTCCAAATTCAAAATATTGGAGAGCGTTGTTTCTCTGGTCTCTCCTCCTCAGACTCGACGCTCACGCGGGTTGCCAGATTGAGGACACGCAACAGGAACGACTGCAACTGACAATGGAAGGCAACAAGCCTTACACTGTAAGTTAATGAGTTGATTTATCCGCGTTTTAATATTCCTCTGGTCATAGAGCTTTTTAGACGGACGCCGAGGCTTTTTAGGTCGGGTGGAATCTGCGATCTTTGCCAGTTCGTTTGCTGGCTTCCATGGCTGCAATACACTGTGTTTTCCACCAACTGGCAACCTGGAGTGTCAAAATACTATTGGATAAACTAGCAGTGGGCGGAGTCACACAGACCAAAACAAAAACAGACATTCCGACACGGAACGCACATTTCAAAGTAGGATAACTGGCTGTAGCACTGATTTTCAGAGAAACAAATATGTGAACTTATACCATATGTTTGCAGATATTCAGGAAACATGCTATGTATATGCTTTAGTATAGTCAGAAAAGTTGCAAAATGCATACCTTTAACTATAGCATTCTGAGCTACCACAGAGTCCTGGTATCACAACAGCATAACCAGACATGTACAGAATTTATTTGAAATCTAAATCTTTATATATTATAAATGTCTTTACTGACACTTTTTAGCAATTTAATCCATTCTTTGCGGAATAAAAGTATTCATTAATTTTTTTTTAAATCGTACTGAATATACGCTTCTAAATAATAGTGTATGCTGTATGACAAGGAATATTATTTAAAAAAAAATTCACATTCACACAGCTCTATTACCATTTTTTCCCCAAGCAATACCGTAGGTTGACTGGTCTCTGTAGAAAAACTTAAATAGGGTTAAGAAAAAAAGAAAACTTGTGACTGTTATATAAATGGCTCTCAGTTAACAAAGACTACTCTCAGTTTGAGAGAGGAAAAATAAAGGTGAAAATTTAAGTGAATCCTTGACCTGCACTTATATATATAACTTGGTGACTTGCAAAAGTGTCATAAGTGTGCATAAAAAAGTAACTGCACAACAAAAGCCCTGCTATAAAGGGTATACGGGTACTGCTATAAATAGTTACCAACTACTAAAACAAAAAAGCTCAAAAGTTAAACTATTTTTGCTTGATAGAAACAAAAAGATTTAAGGACCATGCCCCGAAAGGTCTTTACCCGTTACACAACCTTTCACCCTTCACTTCCCATCACGTTCGAAGCCTCACACTTTTCCATCTACTGCACGTCGTGAGCTGAGTCTCAGATGAACATTTTGTGCCTTGTGGCTGTCAAGGATGCGTGTTTGGAGAGGTCTGCTATCTCAAAGACTGAGAGAAAAAGCCACAGAGGACAGACTTTACTCACAATCCCTTCGACTGAACAGGACAAGTCTCTCCTTTTCTCTCTCTTTAACCCAGATGTGTCAAAGCTTCAGTCTGTGTGTGTCGAGGTTCCTGTTTACATGCATGCCTCCGGCCATAGAGTCTGCTAACCCAACCATGTGTTCACCACAGCATGTTTAGAGCTACAACATGCTCTACCCCCATGCGTCAATATGGTCTCTGCCCCTACAGGTCAGAGTTTGGGTTTTACTGTGCTTGAAGGCATCAATGCACGTTCAAATTCTGGAATCCTGTTTTTATAATTCCATTTGGTGGTGCAAAAATGACACAATTCACCTAGCTGGAACCACAACAGGTGTTCTGAGTCATCTGTTGTGTCTAACTGACAACATAACTCCACTAAAATGCCTATGTTAGGTCCCCAAATAACGTCCTGATGCAATTGATTGACTCTTTATTTGGGGGCGTTTGAATGGGACTCACATATCATTCTTCTGTAACAAATTTGGAAAGGTTAGGGCTTAGGAGGTTTGTAGAAGAGAGAGGAAGTATTTGTTAGTGCGTCTGAAGCACTGAGCAAGCATTACTCACAGTCTTAAATCATTCCCAGCTTGTGTCAGACGACTCTCTGCTGCAATCCAGCACTGGACTCTTTCAGAATTGCGCATTTGGTCATGTTTTAGAGTTGGGTCAGTTAAATAAGTTTTAAGGATCTATGTTTTACTGTTCAAAAGTTTGGGGTCGGCAAGATTTTTTTATGTTTTTTGAAAGAAGTTTCTTATGTTAACCAACGCTGCATTTATTTAATCAAAATTACAGTAACAACAGTAATATAGTGAAATATTATTACAATTTAAAATAACTGTTTTCTATTTGAATGTATGTTAAAATGTAATTTATTTCTGTGATCAAAGCTGAATTTTCAGCATCATTACTCCAGTCTTCAGTGTCACATGATCCTTCAGAAAATCATTCTAATATGCTGATTTGCTGCTCAAGAAACATTTCTGGTTATTATCAATATTGAAAACAGCTGCTTAATATTTTTGTAGAAATCATGATAATTTTTTTCAGGATTTGTTAATGAATAGAACATTTATAAGAACAGTGTTTCATTGAATTAGGAATATTTTGTATCATTATAAATGTCTTTACTGTCAGTTTTGATAATTTTAATGCATTATAAAATTATTAATTGAAAAAATAAATAAATTTCCAACCACAAAGTTTTGAATGGTTGGGCAGTTCACTTTGTTTTTTTATTGTTCTGCAACTTTACCCAACACGTCTGATTTTGAAGGTTTTGAATACATAGTGCCTGTTTTGAATTGGATCAATTTGGCCCACAATAAATTCATGCACTCTCTTAGAGTATTCCCATTTCTCTAAACAGCTGAATTGGGATAGCATAACTAAGGCTACACATAAGCATAATGGGCTTAATGCTTCTCATTGTTCTGGATGCAGTGTTAATAAAACGAAACATAATTAAAATGAGGTGGCACAATTACAGCAATTGCATTAGTGCATAAAGAGCAATATGTAAGATGCTCATTAAAATCATCGCATGCCCAAGATGTCCTCAGGGATTTGGTCCTTATATTTTCATGCACATCTCTGGCTGATATTAGCGAGTGATAAACAAATTACCACTGCTCGGACTTTCACACCTACATCCAGTCTGCTGTGAAGAATTCTTACTGGAAGACTTGCGAATCTTGGGCTGACTGTCAGCCATGGTCTATTGGTGCTTATGCCAACCACAGCCCTGTCAAAGATGGATGTCACAGAGCCACTTCTGTGTACGTGCTCAACCAGCGTATTGATTTCTTACTGTGGCACCTGTAAGCGCTATCTAAAGGGATGAAAGCAATCGCAGTGGAAAAAAAGCAGGCAGGCTTGAGACAACATTACAGTTCCAATGAAGAGTATCGGCTCTGACTCACACAGTGCCTGAGGCGAGGGACGAACAACCTTTATTTTAATAAAATAAACGTTCAACTACACAGTAAGATTCAAAGATATGATAAAATGTACCAATACAACAAAACACCCTGGGTGAATACGGCAAAAAATATAACAGATATCACCATACTTCTGCAGTTGATTGCTTATGTTAAGAATTGCAAACAAATGTTGTATTACAAGTTTTGTGAAATGTTGTTTGAATATGCAATTGATGCATTATCTAATTAGATGTGCATTAATTTGCATACATTTACAGAACAGAAATCTGAACACTACATATAGACAGGTTCAAAATTCTTGTTTCATTTGCTGATATATTAGAGTCAAAGGTTTTCACAGAGGGGATTTTGGATATGAATTTTTGTCACTCCATAAATACTGTTAACAGCCAGAAAAAAACCCTACTTTTGATATTCTTTTATTTAACCAGACAATAACATAAAAAA
This sequence comes from Sinocyclocheilus grahami, assembly GCF_001515645.1. Taxonomy (NCBI): domain Eukaryota; kingdom Metazoa; phylum Chordata; class Actinopteri; order Cypriniformes; family Cyprinidae; genus Sinocyclocheilus; species Sinocyclocheilus grahami. The sequence continues at coordinate 1,061,159 of NW_015505429.1, read as the reverse complement.
AACAGTGTGAGACAATTAAGTAATCACAAGAATGACATTATTAATTACAATATGAAGCCACTTAAAACACAATGATCTATTTTTATACTTTTTACTGGGATAAATCATATGCATTCTCTATATGAAAAAATATAATAATAAAGTCAAATAAAATAATTTACAAAATAGTAACGCAAATGAAAAATTACCCAACTCTCAGTAATTCTTCACCATGTTTTTAAGATTAAAATTTTGTATAAAAAAATCTCTGTAAAAGCATTAATATACATAGGAATGAAACGGCAAAGTCTGGTGCATGTAAGTACAAGTGAAATGGAGATTTCTGGCTCAGTGCAAGAGAAAAAAAATCATTGTGAGGAAACAGCCTTTTAATATGTGCATTGTAAATGCAATCTACAGATGCAGATAGATAAAAATAAACACTTAAAAGTGCATTTTGGATGTTTTCATTTCAAGAGCCTGAAACAGCATGTTATGAAAACCCCAAAAGCCCAGAAATCTTTGTGTCATTGGTCATGTATGTGACTTTCTGTAATTCAAATTTTTAGGTACTTCAATTAAAAAAAAAAAAAAACATGACACAATGAATTATCGATCACCTGTCCCATCAGGCCACCGCATGGCTTTCCTCTGAAAACACACTGAATTTCAAGAAGCACTGAAGGACTGTCCATATGGTGCCCACTGGTTTATATTTGATCAGAGACACGAAATCAGACCTCTGATCAGAATCCACAATCTCCATGAGTTTCTGCACAACTCCCGAAGCATATATGAACGATCAGTCATGCAAACGGGTTTCCCTGCGGGACCAGGCCCGTGGGGGAAATAGCATGTGTGAAAATCCAATTCCAAGCTTGGCTGGAATCGGACAAGCGTGTGATGTGGAGAAATTAACCTCCAGCCAAATGAAAAGCAAAGGTCTGGGCTGAACGGACACACACTTCTAATGACTCATGAGTGAGAGCCACCTACAGTGGGTACGGAAAGTATTCAGACCCCCTTAAATTTTTCACTCTTTGTTATATTGCAGCCATTTGCTAAAATCATTTAAGTATTTAAGGGGGTCTGAATACTTTCCGTACCCACTGTATATCACTGCTTTCACAGGCTCATGCATCTGCTGACCGTTTCCCTCTCTGTGGCTCTTTCAAGATTCAAGCTTCATTCATAAATGGAGGAATAGGAATGCATCAGAGAAGTTAGAGAAGTGTGGCTATTTTTAGTGAGTTTTATAAAGTTTATAAATTACTCATACAAATACTCTAGGCTGTCAAAGTAGTTCTAGAGATCTAGTATTCTGGACATAAAGCCCATGTGACATCCATACAGATTGAAAAAGATTCTTGCTGGCAGTAAAACAAGTCTGGAAAACAACCTTTATTGTTGTCATATAAAGTTTATACTCATACAAATACTCTAGGCTGTCAAAGTAGTTCTAGAGATCTAGTATTCTGGACATAAAGCCCATGTGACGTCCATACAGATTGAAAAAGATTCTTGCTGGCAGTGAAACAAGTCTGGAAAACAACCTTTATTGTTGTCATATAAAGTTTAGGACAGAAAAGTGCAAAGTTCTTCGTACTAAAAATGGAAGCTGCGATACAAGGGGAAAGTATCCCAGTCATGCTGTTTTGCCAATAAAAATGACACATACTAAAGGGTGCATTTGTATTTAAATGATTACGACCTCGAATGAAATCTTACAGGAATGCATCAGCCTAATGAGGAATAACACTGTAGTCCCACTGCGCTGCAGTCTACGGCATTTCGTAACCGCCGCTGAAAGACTTCCTGACAGCTCCCCTGTTGCTCTTATGTTCTCTGTGTGGAGACTGATCAGGTGCAGCATTCCACATTTCATTTCTGTAGTGCCATCTGGGTCTCTTTCTTCCATGCTGCTGAAGTCTGCAAATAGTCGTGACAGCAAAAGCTCCTAGATCAATTTACAACTTGCAGACATTTTCTTGCCAGGTCACAGGCTCTGTGACGGAAGTTGCAGAGGATTTTGTCTGCTTACTGGAATGTTGTCAGTACATACTACACCAAAAACTACAGAACCATACTTTCACACTGAAATGAATCCCATTTTCAAAGAACATCTGTTGTTTTTGAGTAAGAATAACTTAAAAGGCATTGCAACTACGACTTGTTGCAAATGTATCCAATGTCAACATGAAAATGCATTCGCAACCCATTTTAATTCTGTAACAGTGACATTTACAAGTGAAACTACACGTTTAGCAAGATTTCATTTATTTTCGGTGAGTTGTGAATTGATTGATTCATGTATTGATTCTAGTGGCCTCAATGCAGTCAATTGACCTATCGGTAAGCTCCTCCCCGGAAGTTGCAGAGGATTTTGTCTGCTTACTGGAATGTTGTCAGTACATACTACACTAAAAACTACAGAACCATACTTTCACACTGAAATGAATCCCATTTTCAAAGAACGTCTGTTGTTTTTGAGTAAGAATAACTTAAAAGGCATTGCAACTACGACTTGTTGCAAATGTATCCAATGTCAACATGAAAATGCATTCGCAACCCATTTTAATTCTGTAACAGTGACATTTACAAGTGAAACTACACGTTTAGCAAGATTTCATTTATTTTCGGTGAGTTGTGAATTGATTGATTCATGTATTGATTCTAGTGGCCTCAATGCAGTCAATTGACCTATCGGTAAGCTCCTCCCCTCAAACGCAGATGAGCCAATGGCAGTCGAGTATCAGTTGCACGGGGAGCAGAACTCGGACATCTTTAGGTTTCAGCGCCATAGAGAAACATTGGAAGATCCGAAGATTGCATCGGTTTAACGGTGTTTATGCTACAAAAATGGAAAAACGACGTGCCTAGTGTACTTGTAACACTAATTCCATATATCCTGAGAGGATAGGCAATGTAATTTATTTTATTCCATTTCCTAAATCCAACCAAAACAGAGCAAAATGTCCCTAAGCATTCAACCCCAATCACAATGAAGACGAAAACGTTAATTTTCTTTGGTTGTCATACTCTCATTAAGTTACAATTTTCATCTGCTCAAGCAGAACGTTAAAGGGATAGTTCACCCAAAAATGAAAATTTGATGTTTATCTGCTTACCCCCAGGGCATCCAAGATGTAGGTGACTTTGTTTCTTCAGTAGAACACATTTGATGATTTTTAAGTCCAACCGTTGCAGTCTATCAGTCGTATAATGCATGGCAATGAAAACAAAAGCTATGAGAGTAAAAAAAACATGCACAGACAATTCCAAATTAAACCCTGCGGCTCGTGACGACACATTGATGTCCTAAGACACGAAATGATCGGTTCGTGCGAGAAACCAAACGAAAAGAAACAACATCTTGGATGCCCTGGGGGTAAGCAGATAAACATCAAATTTTCATTTTTGGGTGAACTATCCCTTTAATGTCATCTTGTGCTTCAGCAAGGTATCTCTGGCTAAAACTAGCTAATGTTAGCGTTAAAGTTAGTGAGTCAGTGCTAACGTACAAACCTAAATAGCGAATGGTTTTCACGTCATGTCCAGTGCAGTGAAAGTCAAAAACACATAAACGAAGGTCTATATTAGAGTGCCTCCATATTAATCTGGTTAAATGTAAATTAATTTAATCTTACTCTGTGGTATATGAATGGTGTTGATCCGGGATGTTGTCATTGCGATTGTGAGGACCATGACATAATTCTCCCGTTTGCATTGTGATCTGTATTTTTACATATTTATTTGAATATACCTTTTATATATCGCTCCATGGCATATTTAAGTCCCACTTGAAGGTTCATCTGTGTCCCAAATTTATCAGAAACACCTCGGAAGAAGGTTTTCACTGACATTGTAAGACAGTGAGCAACTCCATTTGTTTGTCCGAGTGAGCAACAGTAACTAAGGGGGGCGGGGCTTCCTGATAGGTCAATTGTGGAGGATTAAATTACTGGCAAAAACTTTAAAACAGGCTTTTGGGCCAGGATAAGGAAGGCTGAAGGTCAAGTTCAGCCTCAAGACGCATCCCAGTAGTGACGTTCACTGTCAAAACAATAAATATCATTTATTGCTATAACCTTTATTGCATAACATAATTGGCAGCACATTACCTGGGCTGTTATTATGCAAGATTTATGCAAACCAATGCTGACAGTCACCAGATGATAGTACGGCACTTCTCAGACATTCCAAACCTCGACAATTGCATTTCAGTTGCATTTCAACATTCAGTACGTTTACATAGACAACAATATTCCGATTTTAACATGATTAAGGCAATACTCTGATTAAAAATCTACCATTTAAACAGATATTTTTGATTACCTTAACGCGGCTAAAGTCATGCAGTATAGACATGTACACACCTTAACCACATTATTACCGTTGTGTAGTCACATTTTGCGACAGGATACACACACGCCAGTAGTCAACCGTTTGACGGCAAACGAAAAAGCATGGCTTCAACAACGCCCTTGTATGTTTGCACATATAGCATGACAAATAATTAACTTGAAGCTTTCGTACAATTAAAATGAAACACCCAAAACTATATATGGCATCATAACGAAGACGAACTATATGTTTCTACGTGAAATTCTGTCTTATTACCTAGAATAAGGTAAATAATTAGGTAAATAATTAGATTACTGATGTCCATGTATGCGTAGTCATTGATTTCAATCAGCGAAAACAAGCCAGATCGCCGCCAAGCAATGCATTGATCCGACAAATCCCAACAATTGTGTGCCTAAATAGCTACAATATTTAGCTATTGGTTAACATTAATTACAATGTTAACTACTGACAAGATTTGAGAAAGATTCAGTTACCAGGATTCATTAACAGATGTCTAAATAGACATGTCAAAATAGATTATACCACGGTTGGTCTAAATTCTTGATTCTGATTGGCTGGAATGCGTCCATTAATCTGTTGTTTGACCTCTTCATATTTAAGGAGAGAACTATAGATTCCAATGTCAGACATCACTTGTTATGATTTTCAAGGGTGTATAGACTTTAGTAGAGAGGCTATGAGATGTCCCTACCAATATCCAGCGACCACTAAATTGTCCCTAGCAATAATTTTGATCAAACAATTAAATGTCTGTTTTTATGTCCCCACCAATGCCCGAATCAAACCTACACACTTGACATCATTTATTGCACATAGCCATAGATTATTCTTGCAAATGACAAATGAATTGAAAATTCAATTAAAACCTACAAATGTAACAAGACATACAATGTTATATATGCATTCTGTGAAGAGAAATTTCAACCAGGAATGAAAATACTGTCATCAGAAAACACATGTATTTATAAAATAAGGAATATTTAAATTTTTTGCATGAAATATCTCTTTAATATCAGCTGCTGTTTTGCTTCTCAGGTAACTTTATGCCACAAGGCAAAGGTAATGATAATGAGAACAATGATTTTTGCCATTGTGGCAGGCTGACACTGTGTATTGTGCTATGACTCCAGTGTGTGTCATTTTCTGCATGGCTTACTCTGATGTAAGCACAATGTAAGCGCAAAACCTTTGGGACAGCTTTGTGCATGCTGTATTTCCTGCAACTATTTATAACGGCATAAAGTATATGACCTTGCTTATCATGTATATTGCACAAGTCACCCAGAAGACTGCAATGAATTTCTCACCTGCTGATACACACAGCAATTATCAAGAAGAACTGTGGAAGTTTCTAAAACATATGTAAGTGGCGGCTCGTGATGCACAAATAACACAGCTAACGAGCACCTACAATTAGTATTCAACCAGAATGAGTCAGATGAGTGGAGGCATAACGGAGAGCACTAAATTAAGCATTAAAATCAACAGTGAGACTTGTGCCGTATCGCAGACTTTAAACACATGCTGCTCGGCGCGTGATGTTTGTGTGAGAAATGAGAAGAGACTGCTACTAACCCGAAGGCTGAAGAAGAGTTACATGGGAGAAAACAGCTTTTAAGAACAAGGCGGAGCGCATTTCACACAGTCTAAATTGAGATGACATGGCTATTATTGCTGTGTGTGCTAAGTGAGCGCCTGAAGGACACCCGGCCAGCCTCATTGTCAAAACTCAGAAGGGCAGATGACTTGAGAAATAGCTGGAATGGGCGCCATTTCCCTCGCACGAGATTCATAATTGTAATAAGTGCCGAGCCGACTGGATCCTCTTCATTCCTTCACACTCAGGAAAACATTACTGTTCTTGTGAAAATCACAAGCAGCACGGGAGTAGATGCCAGGTGGAGTGTGAATGCAAGATGCGATAAATAGTAACAGGAATGATAAGATGAACAGAGTAGCATAAAAATCTCTTCCTATGATTTTTTATTTTTTACAGCATACAATCACGTAAAAAAAAAGCAAGGCTATTAATGGGTTTAATAAGGTATAAAATAATTTCTTCTCATCATTTACTTTTTTTAAAAGACCGTCTTCTGTGGAAAACAAAATAAATGTAATGAAAGTGTTTCAAAACAAGCATTTTTTTGGAAATAAACCACACAGATCACTTCATATGACTTAGGATATACTGCACAAGTTACTTTGATGTGTTTATGGTGTTTTTGGACTGTTTTCAGAGATTGACAAACCCTGGTCACCTCTATTTTCAGTATAGGGAAGAGAACAGCTTAGACGTTCTGCTAAGTTTCTCCTTTTGCCTGATCTGGAAGTGTTCCATTCAGGAGCTCTGACTTGGAAGTCGACTACATACAATCCCCCACATTTCAGCATGTCGCATTATATGATCGCTCCAGTTGTCTGTCTAAAATTAAATTATTTTATACTGAAATATGTCTAGTGAAAAAGAACTTCAAATCTTTAAAACTGTACTTACAGATAATATAATTCTAATGTAATTACAATTAATAAAAGGGCACTATAATAATGTTAAATTAAAAAGTACAGCACATTTTAAATAATTTTTTTAAATAATTGATTATAATTTTAACAGTAGTGTGTTAATTAGTATTACACTAAAGTACTAAATTGCAGCTTCATCATTCCAGACATGTAACAATAGATTTAAAAATACATGAAACACAATGTTCAGTAGAAATGACATGAAAGTATATTTTAGTTTACCATAATTTTTGTCTGTACATTCAGTAGCATATTTCAATATAAATAAACCATGTAACATAAATATGAATTTACATATATGAGCTGTACTCTACTGGGTCAAAAATGCACTCTATGCAGTGTAACGTCATGTCAGCGTATGTTTTTCCTTACTTCAACTCATCAAATTAATTTAACCAATTTCAACTTCATTTTTTTAAGTTCAACTAAATGTTAAAGTCAAGTATACATTTTTAAGTAAATATAATTTAAGTTGGAATAACTTGCCCAGTCAGTTTGGTTGAACTTAATGTTTTAAGCTGAAGTAGGTGGAATTGTTTTATAGTATTAAGTTCAGCTAACTGCATTCAATATAAATTTAAACTACTATAAATTGTCATTTAATTGCACTTAACATGCAAATAAGTGCCCAAAAACATTACAGTGTATTATTTCTGTAGCACTCTTTAAAATGCTAAAGTTTTCTTGTTTTTCTCAAGGAATCTTATATGTGACCCTGGACTACAAAACCAGTCATAAGGGTAAATTTTTTTAGAGATTACTAGATTTATACTGAATAAATAAGCTTTCCATTGATGTATGGTTTGTGGTTATTACAGTAATTCTTTAAAAGCAACAAATGGATGGAATTACAGACACTTTAATAAACAACCTTAACGTTTCACAAGGAGCAACAATCGTTCATGAAACCTACAGCCTTTTGTGCATTGTCAGTCATAAACATATGCAAAACTGAACATAAGAATTGTTTATCCATATTGTCACCACTGTGCCCTTGAGTAAAGCACTTAACCTCCGGCTGCTCCAGGGGATATTCAGGGAAGTTGCTTTGCATAAAAACATCTGCTTCAACTGAGATTTTTTATCTTTTCTGGGCTATCAAATACTGATCCCTTATAGGGGACACCTTTTCTAAATAAAGGTACAGTATACATTTTAATATATACAAAAAATAAAAATAATTAATTAAATAAAAAAATATTTATATTTTCTAAACAAATCTTTAGACATGTTTCTATAACTTAAAACATGTTGATAATTTTTATATTATATTTTCATTGTGTATTATTTAAATTAAAATGATTAATTTAATAAAATTATTAAAAGCTTTATCATATACAAATTCTGTACTGTACTAATGTCAAAACTAATTAAAATTGTGATTTAATATAACATTAAAAAATATTTTTAATATTTACTTTCAGTTAGACTGCCATTTTTTGTCTGTGTACTACTTGAGTAATGTCAGGAGTATACATTTTTAGTCTATTAAAAACCTTTTAATAGAATAAAATAATTGTGATTAATCTCCAACTAAATTAAATTCCAACTATAAAGAATAAAACAATAAATTACATAAAAAATGTACATGAAATGTATATAAATAAAAATGTATATATATATATATATATATATATATATATATATATATATATATGTATTCTGGTAGTTAGAATTGAGGGGTACACACATATAATACACACACACACATATAAATTGTGTATATAAAATATATATTTATATTACACACTATATATATATATATATATATATATACACAATTGTGTATGTGTGTATATATATATATACATTTTTGCATTAAATTGATCAAAAATATCAAGGTTTGTATTTCAAATAAATGATGTTCTCTTAAACTCTTTATTAATCAAAGTATTCTGAAAAAATAAATGACAATTTCCACAAGAATATGCAGCACTGTCAACACTGATTATAACAAAGAGTGCTCGTCTAGTCTGAAACCCCTTCTATTTACAAATTCTAAGTTGTCCAGCAACAAGATGTTTCTCAGTCTTTTACAATTAACATATTTTGAACCGTTTGCCTGTTGCTCGACTTTAAGAGTTTATTAGGTTAATAATCAGTGTTGGTGGACGATTTACTTGGCAAGGGACTTTGTGTGGCCGCACATAGATCGCCATGGAAACAGCATCCCTACACAGTCCGCAGAAGAAACTCTCAAGTGCTAGTCCTCTGTAGTGAAACAATTTACGGCTGCCATGACAACAGCATCCGCAGTCATATGTCAAGACTATACGTTCATGGAATTTCAATTAATAGCACTTGATTCATTCGCAAACCAAGACGCCTTAGGAGAGTCCTGAAATGAAAGGGTGTTTGTT
>NW_015505429.1:1048817-1051922 GCF_001515645.1 Sinocyclocheilus grahami | reverse complement strand
CTCATTGTCAAAACTCAGAAGGGCAGATGACTTGAGAAATAGCTGCAATGGGCGCCATTTCCCTCGCACGAGATTCATAATTGTAATAAGTGCCGAGCCGACTGGATCCTCTTCATTCCTTCACACTCAGGAAAACATTACTGTTCTTGTGAAAATCACACGCAGCACGGGAGTAGATGCCAGGTGGAGTGTGAATGCAAGATGCGATAAATAGTAACAGGAATGATAAGATGAACAGAGTAGCATAAAAATCTCTTCCTATGATTTTTTATTTTTTACAGCATACAATCACGTAAAAAAAAAGCAAGGCTATTAATGGGTTTAATAAGGTATAAAATAATTTCTTCTCATCATTTACTTTTTTTAAAAGACCGTCTTCTGTGGAAAACAAAATAAATGTAATGAAAGTGTTTCAAAACAAGCATTTTTTTGGAAATAAACCACACAAATCACTTCATATGACTTAGGATATACTGCACAAGTTACTTTGATGTGTTTATGGTGTTTTTGGACTGTTTTCAGAGATTGACAAACCCTGGTCACCTCTATTTTCAGTATAGGGAAGAGAACAGCTTAGACGTTCTGCTAAGTTTCTCCTTTTGCCTGATCTGGACGTGTTCCATTCAGGAGCTCTGACTTGGAAGTCGACTACATACAATCCCCCACATTTCAGCATGTCGCATTATATGATCGCTCCAGTTGTCTGTCTAAAATTAAATAATTTTATACTGAAATATCTCTTGTGAAAAAGAACTTCAAATCTTTAAAACTGTACTTACAGATAATATAATTCTAATGTAATTACAATTAATAAAAGTTATAATAATGTTAAATTAAAAAGTACAGTACATTTTAAATAATTTTTTTAAATAATTGATTATAATTTTAACAGTAGTGTGTTAATTAGTATTACACTAAAGTACTAAATTGCAGCTTCATCATTCCAGACATGTAACAATATATTTAAAAATACATGAAACACAATGTTCAGTAGAAATGACATGAAAGTATATTTTAGTTTACCATAATTTTTGTCTGTACATTCAGTAGCATATTTCAATATAAATAAACCATGTAACATAAATATGAATTTACATATATGAGCTGTACTCTACTGGGTCAAAAATGCACTCTATGCAGTGTAACGTCATGTCAGCGTATGTTTTTCCTTACTTCAACTCATCAAATTAATTTAACCAATTTCAACTTCATTTTTTTAAGTTCAACTAAATGTTAAAGTCAAGTATACATTTTTAAGTAAATATAATTTAAGTTGGAATAACTTGCCCAGTCAGTTTGGTTGAACTTAATGTTTTAAGCTGAAGTAGGTGGAATTGTTTTATAGTATTAAGTTCAGCTAACTGCATTCAATATAAATTTAAACTACTATAAACTGTCATTTAATTGCACTTAACATGCAAATAAGTGCCCAAAAACATTACAGTGTATTATTTCTGTAGCACTCTTTAAAATGCTAAAGTTTTCTTGTTTTTCTCAAGGAATCTTATATGTGACCCTGGACCACAAAACCAGTCATAAGGGTAAATTTTTTAGAGATTTATAGATTTATACTGAATAGACCATTGATGTATTGATGTATGGTTTGTTAGCATAGGACAATATTTGGCCGAGATGCAACTATTTGAAAATCTGGAATCTGAGGGTGCAAAAAAAATCTAAATATTGAGAAAACCGCCTTTAAAGTTGTCCAAATTAAGTTCTTAGCAATGCATATTACTAATCGAAAAATACGTTTTAATATATTTACAGTAGGAAATTTACAAAAGATCTTCATGGAACATGATCTTTACTTAATATCCTAATGATTTTTGGCATAAAATAAAAATCGATAATTTTGACCCACACAATGTATTTTTGGCTGTTGCTACAAATAAACCCCAGCGAATTAAGACTGCTTTTGTGCTCCAGGGTCACATATGTAAATTGATTGCCATGATTTATTACTAAATATAAATTTCCCGATTGTTGAACTCACACCCATTTACTGTGAACTTTAATTTCTGGGTGAACTGTCCCTTTAAATAACTTTTTACATAATTGCATCAAATGCAGCTCATGATGCCTTAAGACAGCTACTAGAAGAAATAGAAGCTAAGACTAGTATGTACAGACTGCAACACCGTATGTTTGTTTGTAGGCAGGCTATGTAGCAACGCAGATTGTTACATCATTATTCAACTCAAGTCAGTGGAAACATAGGCCAGAGTAAAGAACAGAGAGAGAGAGAGAGGTACACGTCAAACGAAGAAAGAGCAAGTCCCCTCCTCTCGCTTTGCCCTCATGCCCCCTTTAACAAGCGAGGCACTGGAAGGCGGCCCGTGTGACTTCAGGGGCCGAGTGACGTAAACCAGGGAAGCAGCTGAGCACTCAAAGCTCACCCTGAATATCAGAGCTGAGGTCGAATGCATCACTCTGGGGTAAAGGGCCAGAGCTGAAAGGATGGTTCATGCCAGAGGGAAGTGCTAACTAAGACTTAGTGCTTTATTGAACTGCTAAGTGGAGTAGCTTCACAATGTGCCAGTGTCACACAAGACGCTTGAGATACTAAACCGCGTTTGAGTACCGCTTTATTTTCTCCTTTTATTATTCACGATGGAGTGTTTGCTTCCGACGGGAACGAGGCCAGAAACTAAATAGAATGTCAAAGCATGAAACGCATTACAGTTGAATGCCCATTCACAGAGTTTAGATGAATTATCCATTAAAGTTACATGCAGAAAAAAGATAAGCTCAGACTAAGAAAAACATGGCAGGTTTGATGAAAACGGTTCCTCTTGGGGTTCTGTATTTCTTTGTTGTTTGTTCTTGCGGTTATTACAGTAATTCTTTAAAAGCAACAAATGGATGGAATTACAGACACTTTAATAAACAACCTTAACGTTTCACAAGGAGCAACAATCGTTCATGAAACCTACAGCCTTTTGTGCATTGTCAGTCATAAACATATGCAAAACTGAACATAAGAATTGTTTATCCATATTGTCACCACTGTGCCCTTGAGTAAAGCACTTAACCTCCGGCTGCTCCAGGGGATATTCAGGGAAGTTGCTTTGCATAAAAACATCTGCTTCAACTGAGATTTTT
>NW_015505429.1:1029852-1048278 GCF_001515645.1 Sinocyclocheilus grahami | reverse complement strand
GTGTATGTGTGTATATATATATATATATATATATATATACATACAAGGATGCATTAAATTGATCAAAAATATCAAGGTTTGTATTTCAAATAAATGATGTTCTCTTAAACGCTTTATTAATCAAAGTATTCTGAAAAAATAAATGACAATTTCCACAAGAATATGCAGCACTGTCAACACTGATTATAACAAAGAGTGCTCGTCTAGTCTGAAACCGCTTCTATTTACAAATTCTAAGTTGTCCAGCAACAAGATGTTTCTCAGTCTTTTACAATTAACATATTTTGAACCGTTTGCCTGTTGCTCGACTTTAAGAGTTTATTAGGTTCATAATCACAGTGTTGGTGGACGATTTACTTGGCAAGGGACTTTGTGTGGCCGCACATAGATCGCCATGGAAACAGCATCCCTACACAGTCCGCAGAAGAAACTCTCAAGTGCTAGTCCTCTGTAGCGAAACAATTTACGGCTGCCATGACAACAGCATCCGCAGTCATATGTCAAGACTATACGTTCATGGAATTTCAATTAATAGCACTTGATTCATTCGCAACCAAGACGCCTTAGGAGAGTCCTGAAATGAAAGGGTGTTTGTTTTTACCTGTCGAGAGAGATGCAGCACAGGTGTAAGATGGAGGCGGTGGTCAGCAGCACGTCCAGAGAGGTGCGGACCAGGCAGAAGGTCTCTCCGTAGATCCAGTTCTGATGGATCAGTTCTATGGCACCAAATGGCATCACCAGCACTGACACCAGAAGGTCAGCAAATGCCAGCGAGACGATGAAGTAGTTGGTTTTGATTTTCCTGCAGGAGAAACAAAAAGCATATGTTAATTTCTTCTTTTTTATGAATTCAGCTGAAAAAAAGCTATTGTATAACTTAGCTACACTTCACAGCAGAAAAAAAGTGTAAAAACAATACAGTATGAGTTCTCAGTAAAACTGGGAACTCACTATTGGTTTCAATTAATAAAGCTATCATCTATCAATAAAACTATTGAATCATTCATTCAAACAATTTGTTCAAAATGGCTGATTCATATAGAAATGAGCAAGCGACTGTTCTTACGAATGGATTATAGAATCACTGACTCAAATGATTAATTCAAAAATAGATTCATTCAGAAAGGAAACACCACAGTGTTGCAATGAGATGCACTGAGATGTTCTGCTCTGGCTTTGATTACAAATATTTTCATTGGCAAAACAGAAAAAAACAGACAAAATTGTGTCTACAAATGTAACTCACTCAGTATTAATTTCTTGTTTGTTGAACTGCTGTATAAAAGCAATATCACATTTGAGATTGCGCTCATATGCTGATATTTGGGAAAACAGCACTTTTGCTTGTGTGATATTACTAAACCATATTGTGACGAGAGGGGCGGGGCTGAGAGCCGTGGGAACGGAGCGAGGCCGGTGGAGTAAGTGATAATGCACGACACCTGCGCCACTCACCGGTCTCGAGTCCCACGGAGGAGCTCTGGAAGGATAAAAGGAGGAGTGACGACAGTGTTGGAAGAGAGAGGACCAGGCCTGGATTTTATTTTGTGTTTTGGTTCTGTTTGTGCGCGGCAGTCGTCCGTGAGGGGCTGTCTCCCTGTTTTGTGTTTATTTTATTATTAAAGTTTTGTTTAAATGTTCGCCGGTTCCCGCCTCCTTCTTCCCGAACTACGAACTGTGTTACACATATCATGTATTATAAATATATAAACAAAAACCCATACAGGGATATTTTTTCCGTATTTAAAAAAAACAGTGACGAAATACTTTCTTATTTGGAAGAAAATTTAATTTAAAGCAGCACTATGTAACTTTTGATGCTGTAGCGGTTAATAAACAGAGCTGCACACATCCCGCGGAAGAACATTCCAACCGGAGCTACTTCTCTAAGTTTATGTCTCTGGCGATTCACGCAGGTATGTGTTCCTCCGCAGCGGTGACGACCTGACCAGGCTACAATAGTCCAAATATAAGTACTTATTATAAGTGTACCGGAGTGATTCGGAATAAGACAAAAATGCGGTTTGGAAGATTCATTCATGATGTACTCGCTTATTATATACATCTTGCAAAATTTTGAACACAGAAAAAGTTACATAGTACTGCTTTAAAAAAAAATCAATTTTTAAGGTATTTCGATATATAAATTTGTCATATAGATATAAATTATACATTTAATTTAAATGTATTATTAAATGAGATTTTGAATTTAAATATTGATATTTAATTTAAATATCTTATTAATTTGAACTCAAGACTCATCAATTAAAAAGCGGACATAGCAAAAACTGCAATTTAAAAAAAAACAATTTAAAGGCAATTTCAAGCAAACTGAAAAACAGGGTGCACAAAATATAGGAACGCACAAAATATAATGATCAAAACATATGAATAGTATGGACTTCAACATATGGGCTTGAATTGTTCCCTGAATTAGAATGACTCAAATGTTCTTTATGTTCTCTTCTTGGAAATTTTAGGGGAAGAAGTATAGGAAAGTGGGCACAAAATCACTATGGATGTATCATAAAAGTTGTCCATTTGTAGATGAACTACCCCTTTAAATTCAATAATGAATGTAAACAAAGCAACCATATAAGATGTGTTGTTGATGAGCAGAAATTCGTAATCACTATCAAAGCAGTTACTTGGAGAAAACAGTAATAAGATATCTGTTGAAGGTGTATGTGCTATGTGTGTGGTACAGTATGTTGTTGATAGGTTGTCATAATGTTCGCTCTTCTTGAGACTCTCCAGAGCTCTGGGCACCCTATTAATGAGTAATAAAACTCTCGCTTGAGCTTCTGAACACACAGATCTATATATAGCTCACTGAGAAGCATTAATAGGCTCAAATTATTCTGTCACGTAACGGCATAGATCCGCATACCAGCTGCCTGTCAACAATATACATAAAGATTGCAGAGAGAGCACTGATTGGCTTTCATGCACATTTGGCGCCAATTCTGAAGGATGAAAAGCAACAGGCATCTGATAATTACGCCATCAGATAGTGTGTCAGTATTTACAAATCCCTTTTGGATGCATCATTAAAGCAAAATACCACCAGATGTTCCATTTGACCCTATGGAGGGCAGCCTATTTTAAAGGCGTTTTTCATTACCGTCGTGACATAACATTTGGCGTGTAACTCGCTTTTTGGGTCTTCTTAGCGACATTGAGAAATGTAGATTATTTTTTCCATGACTTCTATTATCAGATAAGCATTATATAGGTGGCGGAGTGGAAAGATGCCCTTTGAGTGAAAGAATCAGGGTGGTATGAGACAGGATAAGCAATTTATAAATCAGAGGGAAGTATAGTATGTGAAAAAGAGGACGGAATGAATGAAGTGATGTGTGGCATGATGTTTGAGGAGATAAGAAGCCTAGCGCTACCTCCAGGCTTGAGAGACATAAGAAACAAACAGCATTTACAGAGCTCCCTAAATGCTTTCTTCTCTCCTTCACAGTAAAATAGTGCTCATAGGATAGAAAATAAGGTGCAATAACTTAAATGTCAAGTTGCCATAAAATCTGCCATTATGCAACATATGAAACAAACATACAAACAAACAAACATATGAAAGGAACATCACTGTTCAAAAGTGAGGGGGTTGGCAAGATTTTTAATTCGTTTGAAAGAAGCCTCTTACTCTAACCAAGGCTGCTTTCATTTGATCAAAAATACAGTAAAAACAGTGAAATATTATTATGATTTAAAATAGCTGTTTCCTATTTAATGATGTTTTAAATGGAATTTATTCCTGTGACGCAAAGCTGAATTTTCAGCATCATTACTCCAGTCTTCAGTGTCACATGATCCTCCAGGAATCATTCTAATATGCTGATTTTCTGCTTAGGAAAGATTTTTTTTGGAAGCTGTTTTGATAAATAGAAAGTTTAAAAGAACAATTTAAAAAAAAAAATGGAAGTATTTCTAACATCATATATGTTTTTACTTTCACTTTTGATCAATTAAGCTGAATAAAATAATTTATTTCTTTTAAAAATTAAAATAAATTAATAGTAGTAATAATAATAATAATAATAAATCTTACTGACCCCTAACATTGCATATAAGCCTTTTTACTTATATTTATATTAAAAATTATTTACCCCCGCAAAAACAATTGCATAGTTTTCCAAGAACCCAGCAGGACTCCAAAGGAGTAATTAACAAGCTGCTAATTACCCACTGAATTGAATCCCAAAGATGCTATGTATAAGTGTTTATGAGCTGCTGAACTGCTAAACTAATAAAAAAAAAAACGCCCACTGTTGCCAGAGACACTGTTAAACAATGATGAGCTTGTACACTTGATCTTAACAATTAACCATTAACCTGTGTGTCAAAGACAAGATCACATGCCGGAGGAGTGATCAGACAGCCTATTTTAAGACATTTATCACTGCCATCATGACATAACGTTCAGAGCATGACTCCCTCTTTGACACTACAAAGAGTTTCTAGGTAACCTGGATGAATGTAGATCATTTTTCTCATTACTTTAGAGACTTCATGAAGAAAAAACATACTGGTTCCTCCAGTCTTGAGGGATGAAAGAAACCTACAGTAGGGGTGGGGGAAAAAAATCTATTCACATTTGAATCGCGATTCAGTCTTCTAGCGATTCGCATCGATTCACAAATCATTCTATGGAGCCACTAAAGGGACATGGTTAGCAGCTTGCTAGCGGTAGCCTGTTACATAGAATTTCACTTACCACATAAACAGTGTAAGGAGTGATGACTAGGATGATGGCAAATGATTTGCAGATCCTAAACACCACTGACAAACATCTAGCAGTAGTTTTTTTGTTATTTAAAGAGCGCGTTAGTATAGGCGGGTCCACAGCGCGCATACACTCTGCTTATTACACACACATGGACGCACAGCAGCACACGAACATGACAAATATTAAAAATTAAAGGACTGCAATGTAAAAGATTATTATTGTGTAGGCTACATAAATATAAAAATGCCTACATGTCATAATGGATAGTCATTGCATGTATTACAATTAGGCTACCTATTTGCTTGCGCACGAGCAGCTCCGTTTCATCTCTGGAGACGCGTTCTGTCTTTGTGCTTGCAAATTCCGGCATGTAAATAGCAAATCCACCATGGCACGAGCGCAACTGGCTCTTAAAGGAATGGGAGATGAGACTCTGATTGGTTTATTGTACGTTATGCCCAAAACACACTCATTACTCATTAAAGGGGTCATATGATGCAATTTCAATTTTTCCTTTCTCTTTGGAGTGTTACAAGCTCTTGGTGCATAAAGAAGATCTGTAAAGTTGCAAAGACTAAAGTCTCAAATCCAAAGAGATATTCTTTATAAAAGTTAAGAGTCAACTACGCCTACCTAAAACGGCTCGTTCTAACACGCCCCCACATGTCTACATCACGATGTGGGAAGATTTGCATAACACCGCCTAAATGTTCACGCAAAGAAAGAAGGCGTAACTTTTATTCTCGCTGTTGCCGCCGCGGACATGTTGGGGAGACGCTGTGTGTTTCATTGTGAAAGTGAAACCACTTTGTTTGGCCTTCCAAAAGAGGATGATATCCGCTTTGTCATGCCTAGAGCTGATCCGTGCTGGTATACATCAACTTTGCGCTGTGGATCGCCGAATCGGCTTTCACCGTGGACGAAGCAGAGTCCAGCCTGGGGTCATCACATGTGGTTGCTGCAAGCCCACCGGCCGTTCAGTTGTATTTATCAGTTGTATTTACAACACTGTTCCAGAACAGTTCAACCCAAATATTCAGATGTGTGATGCACATTTTGCGGAGGTTGAGGACTGTTTCCTGTGAGAGTAGCCTACAATGCCGGTGTCTGTTTCTATAAAGTGCAATCACAGCACACCTCGCTTTTCGGACCGATGAGCTTTGTAAAAATCGACGCGTTTCAGAAAGGCAGAGGAGAAACAATAATGTACAGTATGTGGAAAATAATGTGTTAAACCACATAAACACATTTCATTACACCAAATAAGTGGACCTAGTGGACCTGCGCCGTGCGCTTTAGATTATGCGCTTAGATCGTTAAAATAGGGCCCCTAATCTTGGAAAATGTGTAGTAGGTAAAAAAGTTACTGCCCCTCTGTAGTTTACTCACAGTATGTGTGCTCGAGAATCTCGAAAGTTAAAGTAAAAAGCGAGTGCACATTCAAAAGCGATTTCAGTGCCCCACATATTAATAATGGCTCCCTGATGCTCGCAATTTATATACAGTATGATTACCCAATGATATAATTGCGAGAGAAAACATTGAAATATATATTTTTTAGGGGTTCCGTAGTGCACAAAAAATTTGATGAAAAATCATAAATTGTGATTAAAAATAGAAGAAATCTATTAAAACAATTTTTAGCGAACGTTGAAAAAAAAACAGTACATTGACTGCAATGTACTACTGTAAAGCTGGGTTTTGACACAAATTTCACGATTCGATTCTCATTCACAAGCTTGCGATTCGATTCAGTTCAATATCGATTATTTCGGATATATATCAGGTACAGTACATGCCAAATTTTCTCAAGGAAAAAAAATCTCTCAACTAATGCTGTAAAATATAAATGAGTCAGTCGGTACTACATTACTATAATATTAAAGGTTAAAATTGACTGATTTGTTAAAATTACATTTAATTAAATTTTTTAAATAAAAAAACTACAATTTAAAAATAAAGTTACAATTACATAATAATATTTCTACTTCAATTCGTTTTTTTATATAAACAATGGTGGCTGTCATAAAAACTTGATGGATTTATTCAAACATAAATTAAACATTGAAGAACAGTAAAATTTTATAATGAATATGTTATTGAATTATTGAATATGCCCCTCTCTACCATTTACTTTTCTATCTGACTAATGAGTTTATGGTCACCGAATATGTTTTTCTGAGGTAAATGACAATGTGGCGCTACCTGACATTGTTTACAAGACGTTACATTGACGTCTTTGCGCAGCTGAAACACTGATTGAGAAATTACATGAGACAGGATACGGATTGTAAAGTTGAAGTCTTTCTTTTAACTTACCTTCGGATGTTTAGTCATGTTTATTTTGTGCTGAAACTGGTATTAATGTGGAGGAGATGATCAGTTCTACCGCGTCTGTTGATCTGAGGCGCTACAGCGATCTGTCACTTCACATTAAACAGTGCCAAAACGGGATTTATTGTTTGAATACTGCAATACAATGGACAGAATTAGAAATCTGAGACTTTGTTTCATATGAAAAGTACAATGCTTATTGCGATATATTGGATGGGAAGTGCCCTTCATTGTACCGTCCATTAACTGAAAACAGGCTAGACTAATCGATTCTTGGGATTTAAGAATCAATATCATTCCGCAAAAATGAGAATCGATTAATATCAAGATATCAATATTTTTTACCCAGCCCTACAATGTACTGTATATTTTTTTCCAAAGGTCACTTTCCATCTTATTAGTCTTTCGTAAAATCCTTTAACCAACAAAGATATCCTCCTCTAGGACGTGATATCACTTTTAGTCAGGAAACGGTATGGATTTAATGAATTATGTCAGGTTTGAGGCATTCGCTGGTTTATAAACATCCTAATTAAAACAAAACATTCCATCTGTTTGACAAAATTACAAGAAAATCTGTTCATATATGTAAGCGAACCCAATCCCTCACTGAGCACGGAGTAATTTTAGCTCTTTATTTTTAATCCTGTTCATTTTGAATAAAGTCTAAACTTGATCTTTGCTATAGTTTATAATAGAAGCACTTGAATTCAGTTATTTGAGTTGATACCGCATAACAAGAACGGCTTGTGCCACTCAGCTAACGTTTAAACTCTGGAAAAGCAGAAAATATCCATCCAGTAAGAATTTCCTTGAAGTCATGTCAGTTCACTCGAGCTGCACAAATGAAATGCTAAAAAGGGCTGTTTTCCCCTGGGCTGACAGATAAGAGGAGAGCGGTGGGTGGAGACGGGCCATTTCTGACCTGAGCTGCCGGTCTTTGCAGACGGCCACCATAACCAGCAGGTTGCCCAGGACGCTCATGAGCATGACCAGTGACAGGAAGCTGATGAGAGCAATCCTCTTCGCCAACCCGTTGCTGTGGGAACAGAGAGAAGACACAGACTTAGTGAAAATCATTTGATCGTATGGAACGAAGAAAACACTGATAAGTGTCACAGCCTTGAAGGCGATTCAACATGATTAACAATAGACGATAAGACATTTCAGTTCCAGAAGACATTACAGGTGCATCATTATGAGTGAAGGAATGCTTTTAATTGCACATTTAATGCATTTAAAGTAAGTTTGATTGGCTAATTATTAAATGCTGACATTTAAGAAAGCTTTCGCCACCTCAATCCCCATGGAAACTACGGCGTAAAAGCACTAGCCAGGAATAGAAAGCACATTGCCCACACAGTGTTACCGAAAAAGACAATTCGTCCTCATGAAAAGATAATTTCTTTAGGTTACCAATGACGTAGATCTCACAGATGCTGTTTCTAATCATTGGTGGATCAATAATGATTAGCAATGACATTTAAAACCTTTCTGCCACATGCATTCGTTTCTAGTTTTCATCTACATTCAATTTAGATATTAGATTGCATTGTGAAAATCATATTCTAGTACACAGTAGAGGCAGAAAAATGCCTCTTGTACCTATAAACTCTAATGCAATTTTCTTCCGACGCAGTGTTTTCCCTCAAGATTGACACTGACTATGTAATTGTAGGCTGAAGGCTGTTATTGTGACTGCAGGCATGAGGAAGAGTTAACTTCATTTCTTTAGGTTACCAATGACGTAGATCTCACAGATGCTGTTTCTAATCATTGGTGGATCAATAATGATTAGCAACGACATTTAAAACCTTTCTGCCACATGCATTCGTTTCTAGTTTTCATCTACATTCAATTTAGATATTAGATTGAAAAGAAAAATGCCTCTTGTACCTATAAACTCTAATGCAATTTTCTTCCGACGCAGTGTTTTCCCTCAAGATTGACACTGACTATGTAATTGTAGGCTGAAGGCTGTTATTGTGACTGCAGGCATGAGGAAGAGTTAACTTCCCGCCACACATTACAGACTAATGAACGGCAGGGAATTGGAGATAAAGAGCCGATAAACCGATAAAAGAGTCAGTTCATCCACAGAGCGTTTGACACTTCTGTTGTTCATGACCTATAAAGCTCTACCGGTCTAAAACATAACAGAAATCCGAAGTTATGTGGGTATGTGTGCGTGCTTAATATATTTTGTCAACATTTTAAGAAACACTGAATATGAATGCAATTAATGTCCGATAAAGATTGGTTTAAAGCACTTAACTAATGACATTTTTCTGATGATCTGTGACCTAAAGTGAGAACTCTTTATGGTTAATAAGTTGTTAACAAAGCATAAAAAATATAAAATTCTATACATATGAGCTTATTAAACAATAACACTAGTGCTGTGTTCGATACATCGATACGACGATGTATCGTCACAGAGATTTGAAGATACGAGTATATTGTGGCACGTGTGCAACAGTGGACCATGCTTATTTTGAATACAAGAATAGCGTTTAAAATTGAGTAGAAAAGTGCGAGGTTTCTAAAGGTTTAATCTGGCCGCAGAGGAACACATCTGGGTTGCCTGATATAAAGAGACGTAATCCCTGAAACAGAGCTTCTCATTTGCGCAATACGGAAATATCTGGTAAGTGTGCTACTTATCTTTGTCAACCTGGCAACCATATGCACGCGCTCTCTCTCCACTCTGGATAAACGCACTTGCTTTCTGAAAACACTGGTAAGCTTGCAGTTTAGAGATCTCCACTTCAATATTCTATTCTCAGAAAAGTGTAATTTATCAAGTGTTCATTTATGAGAGAGAGAGAGAGAGAGGCTGTGTATGTATGAATTACCACCGTTTTGCCGCGTTTCTCTATTAACAGTGAAGCTGTGGCTTTAATTGCTTTAGAAACACTGATGTTACCAGCTCCTTGTTGAGAAAGATAATGTAGCTCTTGAGCGATTAAGTTATTTTATTGATAAAATGTGGGGCAGCGCTAAAAAGTTTGTTCCTGAATGTCTGTGCGCGCACAGCATGATCTGTGTGAGTGACTGAACGTGTGTGCGTTAGATACAGTGAAGACAGCGCATTAGTTGAGATTAGAACTCTTCTATTTTTTTTTTTTACGTAGAGAGTGTGTTAATTTGTGCAATGATAACCTACCAGCAATGTAAATATGATTTTTTTATATATTAGAATGAGTACATTACAATATAAATTTATTAGAATGAGTACATTATTATTTATGGGCTTAAAAACAAGATGCAAACAATCAGAATATTGTACCTGGTGGGGAGTGCACAATGTAAACATGAAACATATGAGGTGAAATTTAGTGCACTCCCCTACCGTGATATGTATCGTATCGTGGCATATGTATCGTATCGTGACTTTGCTGGTGATACACAGCCCTAAATAACACTATGATAATTACTGTGACAATGAATAAAAAAACTCACTATTTGTATACAGTCTATTAATATATTGACTACAGTTTATAAAGTATTAATTAGTTAGTTTGCAAAAGATTTATAATGCTTTGCTACTGTATATTATATAGTGATAACACTGTGTTGATTTTGCTGCAACTTTTCTGTCACGTCTAGTGAATTTGTTGTTTACAGAAACAAATGAGTATAAATCAAACAAGACAGTGTGAACTTTATGACCATTACTTAGATCTTTCACTTAGATTTCCTGTGACAATATATTGTTTGTTTCATAAGTTGATATAATCCTAGAGTAAGATACAGTAGGTTCATTTGGTGTGCTGTCCATTATGGCAGGACTCCAGACTACTAGAGTAAAGAAAGAAATATAAATAGACATGAATTTAATATTAGAGGTGCTAAGAAATGAAGCAGGGGATGTGGAGGAAGAGGAGGGGTGGCAGAAAAATTGTCTCTCTGAAATGAGGTAAGCAGTCCTTATATGTCCTTGAAATATGACTGTCAGGATTACATAACACACTCGTCTAGAATAAAATGAAGTTTTATTTCAATATCATCGAACATAAGCCAAGAGTTCAGAGAAATCCATGCTGCAGTCTGAGTGGCCACTAAGTCTTTCTCTTTCTTTCTTTGCAATATAACAAACAAAATGGGTCTCTGTTAGTTACAAATTACATGTACTCAAACCAATTTACTAAAATGAATCCATCTTCCAACGTTGCATACAAAAGAAAGGAAATTTTACTGGCATTTACAGAATACATTTGCATTAAATTACATTGCTTTCCCATTGTTTTTTTTTTAATGTGTACATGCTAGATAAATGTGTTTGACCATTGCACTCGTATCTCACATCTTTTTCAAAATTATATTAGGAAAATTGATCATTAAATACTGGCTGAATCCAATTAATTATCCCCAAACAAAAGGATGCATTGTGATAATTATATCATACTAGGTCTTCATTAAAATTACAGATATATACACAAACATATTTAACTGCCCTCAGTCAAAGTCAAGAAGGAAAAACTGTTTTTTGCTGAACAAAAAACTGTATATGTATGCATCTGAGAAAAACGTGGTATGATGAATTCAAATGCGGATGTGCAAGAGAGACAGCAGAGCCAAGACATAAAACAAACATTATTCCCCACAGAAGACCGATATTCACCACTCAAGACATTACGAGTATTGAGCACAGAAATTACCCTCCGATGGTTTTGGTTTAGGACCAGGTATAAATCGTGCATTGCATTTGAGTACATGTTTTCACACAGTGACATAGTCGTGTCTGCCTCTTTTCAAAGCTTTTTATCTTTTAATAACCCTTGTAGTATCAGGCATGTTAAGCTTGTTATTTTCTCATTTATTGAACATTCATATGTTCATCACTCATGTCAAGAACTTTAAGTAGTCTTGCTCACTGAAACCTGCATGGATACATTTTCAATACTGCGATATAAACTGTAAAGCAAAATCTCTCATTGTCATTGATAAACCTATACTGTGCCACAAGTTTTTTTTCACTACATCAGGATAGCTTATGCTTTATTTTAAAAAGGTATTTTTACCAAATATCCTTTGTTGAAGATGATGTACTAATAAAGTGATGTCGACGTGTCTCAACATGTTCTGTATTGTTTTAAGCCTGTTTCAGTTTTAAATACATTCAACAACAGTTTGGCAAACAAAACTTTTTTCTTTGGCTCAAAATATAATTTAGAAATGTGCAAAGGTTAACAGATTGTTGTCACAACTGATACAATTCATTTTAGTGAAATGGAATTAGGCTAAATTAGATCTTTGGCCTGAAATGTTTTACAATGTACATATGACACGCATTGCTCAAGTTAAAAAAAGTTCAACTTTTAAACAATATGCCTTTAGATCCAGAGTTTTTTTTCTCATTCCATTACCCTGCATCTTGCCTTTTAGAAAAGAAAAATACATTCTGTGTGAATGGCCCTTAAGGCTGCATGACCAATATACAGCATGTGTGACAAAATATGTGACAAAAACTGTTTTTGTCAAGCTACAGAGCTGCACACTGAAAGAAGAAACAGCTTGTTACTGGAAAAAGCTACTACAGTCCTTACTAAAATTTAACAAAAAGTATATATATATATATAAAAACTAACCTAGGTAATATATCAAACCAAGTGGCATCAATTCTCCTTTAGCCTGGAATACACCACACAACTTTTAAAATCTGAACACATTTTAAAACACAATGCATCAAAACGAACCGGTTCAAAAGAATGATTCCTTCATGAACCAGATATCACTCCAGACCGTTTACCTGAGGCTCTGGATTACAGGGAATAATGTTGTAAATTGCAGTTCAGTTGTAGTTCATCAAATTAACTATGATCATGATCCAGTCACAATTTGGCAAGCGGGAATTGTCACAATACTTGAAAAGTATATCTCTTGTTTTTTAAGACCTCAAAAATTATTTGCATATGGTTCTTTAATATGTATGAATGCAATGCAATGACAATGCAATGTCTGTTGTCCCAGCGCTGTGGAATGTTTAATCTGTATTGATTGAGGAAATCAGCAAAAGAGCGGAAACCTCAGAGACACCAGAATCAATGGCCGCTCGCTCACCCGGTATTATGCATGGTGTGTATGTGTGTGTGTGTGTGTGTGTGTGTGTGTGTTTGTATGTAATGACTGGCGACACCTTTGACCCCGAGTATGTAATTGAACTGAAGCTGCAATCAGAACATGCCGGCTCAATCAAAGCACTCAGTGAGCCGACCTTAGGTCATTCGGTACACGCTGTCCCTTTGGTTGGCTTTCACTGCAAAACACCACTTTTCTAGACAGCATGATGGAATGCATTATAATTACTCATTTAAATTAATTAAAAGCTTTTGTGTCACAAGTGCATATTATAGGAGTCCTCAAAGGGCCTTGATATAAAACTATCCATTTAACCAAGGTATGACAAACTAAATTCAATGCCATTAATAATGTCAATAAATATATATTAATAATATTGTTCCTTTTTCCATGAAAAATTGTAAAACTTTTTTTACAAAGGTTTATTTTTCATCTCATCTATCTTTAACACACAATATTGAATTGAAAGAAATGTTTAGCAAATTCCAAGAAAGCAAGTTAGTTTTTGCTTTCATAACTTTTAAAATATACGTGAAAATAAAATATAAATATGAAATTAAATGAAAAACTTGAATGAAAATTACATATGTTTTTTTATATATAAATAAGTTCAAATAGTTTAGTATACTATTATAAAATAAGTCTGAAGTATACTATAATAAAAGTAAAACAGAAATAAAAAATAGAAATATAGAAAAAACTGAAAAAAATTACAAAAGAGCATTTTTACTGAAAACACTCAAATTAAAATATAAAAATATAAGCTAATTTAAAATACTAATAAATATAATAAATACTATAAGAATATATTAAGATTAAAAATAATATAGCTGCAAGCAGCGATTATCGGGAGTTCAAGTGCTTTAGGCATTTAAGCACATAAGGAAAAAGACATTACATATTATTTAGCAAGCCTGTAACCACCTAAATCAATTATTAAAAAAGCATTTTTGGCAAATCCAGGTGACTTACATAGAAATATGATGTTTTTAGACATTTATGGCAGTTACAGCGCCAGCTGTGGTCTGATCTCCCTGAAACTTTGCATGCTTGTTTAGAATCACCTGTCGCATGTGCTCAGTGGGTTTCGTGAAGTTTTGAGTTTTTGTTTAGGCTTTATAGGCTTCTGGGTATATTTGGACAGGCCCCTTTTCTAAAGGACCCCGTTATAGCTTCCCAAAGGGTAAATTTCAACATGTTTTTGATAATTATTGACCTAGACAGTCCAGAGAATAGCACTGCGGTGGTTTTTTCCAGAAAATAGGTTTTTCACATCTTCTCAATCATTTAAAAAGCCGTTTGATTGACATCAGTGGTTCTAAAGGCAAAGTTGTTCGGAATGGGGAGGTCTATCATACGATACAAATATCGCGTGTATGTGCAGAAAACCGTGCAATGCACAATCGTTTACACCCTCCAAAAATGTGATACCACCCCCCAGTTGCCGATTTCTTTCAAATTTCTCACAGACCTTTGGAGCCGTGAGTCAAACAGGCCCACCGAGTTTCGTTGCGATCGGCCTCCGTTAACCTTCTCTAATAGGCGCTCAGACTTCATCGGCCAATGGTGGCCATGTTTTTTTTTTAGATACGCAAATGTCCCCATAGACACTTGCGGCACTTTGGACCAATACCATGCACAGCGATTTTCATGTTGATAGGACAAATGGTTGCCTAGTTATAGTCATTTTTAAGTTTTTTCCCTCTTATAGCGCCACCAAGTGGACAATCTCAGCTTGAGCTCTTACATAAGTGGTCCGAGTTTGGCGAATATCTCTCATTCCGTTTAGGGGTTATAGGCATTTTACTAAAAGTGGCCCCGTCCCCTTCTAACGTTTTGGCATTCATTTGCCACAGTGAGTCGAAAGTTCAACTTTTTTTTTTGATAATTATTGAAAATTTCGCCAGGCTCACCATCAAATCTGAGGCATGCATTTTTTCCGGCATGAACCAAGGATTCCAACAACATAAGACACTTGAGCCTGCGACTGGCAGTTTAGGAATTATGGGCGATTTCGTACTTTAAATAGCTGTAGCGCCCCCGTCAGGCCGATTGGGGCGAGCCTCGGTCACGTTGTAGGCGGTGTAAGTACTACCATCCCTCCAAGTTTCGTGCGCTTGCGTGTGCCTCAAAAGAGGGCTTACAATGACTTACAAAGATGCATAACAGCTACAAGTATATGCACTAGGATATCAATTTAAGGATTTACCCTATTATACTTTATCGACACTATTTGATAGGTGAAAAAACAAACAGCCCCACATATAATCTATAAACAAAGCATCAGGCTGTCTTTGAGTTCACATGAGCAACGGTTAAGTTTACTCGTCGTCAGGCTACAGAACAATACCATAATTCCTCCGTTCAATTAAGCCTAAGACATCGAGAGTCACGCAGACCTATAACAACCCAGCCACAACACATACGAATAACATGCCTTACCTTAAAACAGAGTCCAACGTTTATATTTTTTTCTACGAATCTTTGAGTTAACATGTACTAAACATGAGTGGAATTTGCACCGCAGCGCCCCCACAGCTTGATGCTCATGACAAGAATAGCATGTTTAGTTATCTTTATTGAAGTGAATTAGGTTTAAATCGCCATCATTCCTGAATGAATTATATTTTTGCAGTTTTACACATAATAATCCACGATGATCACATTACACAAAACTGAAATTGCACGTCAAAATAACACATTGTCAATATTTTTTGAGACCCCCCAAAATTTCACAAATCACGTTTTCTGGGAAGCCCATGTCTTATTAAGGGGAGCCGAGCTCCCCCTAGCTCCCCCGTAGTTCGCACCCTGGCTTACTGAATACTTGTGACACAGGCTCCTGATTTTCTGAAAGCATTGTGACACAGGCTCCTGATTTTCAGAAAGTGGAGGGACTTTGACTTGAATGGTCTATCTGTAATATGATGTCATGTAATTAGGCCAAATGATACTCGAGTCTTACGTTTCCTTTTCAGTGTGAGAGTCGTGTCAAAAATTCCAGACTTGAGACTGAACTCAACTCATGAAGTGAAAACATGCTTTTTCCTGAGAACAATGGCAGCAGATCAACTTAAACTGAAGTCCTCCTCAATCTACTTATTATATAATAAACTATTTATTATATAATTGTAAGATCCATAAACACCACTATTTTAACAAACTATTACTTTCTCTGGTAAAAGAAAACATGTCTAAAATATTGAGGCAGCCCAAAAAAGGGGAAGTAATTTTTTTCTTGCTACAATCTCTGTTTTATTTATTACATACAGAGACATTTAACGTCAGAAAGTGAAGTTCTTCAGCCCAGTGTATTATTTCTCCTAAAAAAATATTATTCACCAAAAATGGACAAAGACTGCTGGTGAAAAAACACAGGTTTCTGAAGCCCAGCACTGCAGCGTGGCCGTTTCGAGCGGTCATGTTGTCTGGCACGTCACGTATTCAGCCTTACTTGTTGTTATTCAGTTGCTAGTGATATGAAGGTTGGAAGGAAATTTATCCTCAATTGCCAGGAAAGCATCCAAGAGTCAAAGCTGACAATCTAAACTTGAACTAAGGCCCTTCATTTTCATTATTTCTCTGTGCAAACAGGCATCAGTGTGTTCTGATTTCACAGCAACACTCGTGAAGGACAAATATGCTGATTAAAAGCACAAAGTGCACGGTGTGAATTTACCGAGATCAATGAACAATTGACCCTCGCAGAAGCAGCCATTTGCAATTCTAAATGTGCAATGGCGAAGAATCTGTTAATAACTTGCACCTGGGAACGGGACGTGTCAGTCGTGCTTTTTTTAAGGGCACATGTGACTCTTCCATCCGTGAGGACAAAAGCGTCTTTGGGGATGAATGTGAACGAGTGCGGATCTCCAAAGGATGACTGGCATGAAGTCAAATGCAGATCATTTAGGGCTTGTAAGAGTCATATTTCTGGGTAATTTACAGGCATTTGCAGATGTCATGTCATCAACGCTGAACGTATTTAGAGGGCTGTCAGAAACCTTTACCCTTGATGAGGTGTTTGAAAACACGTCAAAGCTCCGATTTTCTCCCTATTTTGACACATGTTAGATTCATTTGAAACAAGTAAATGGGTGCGTGTGTGTGTGCGCGGCAGAGTATAGATTTATGTACTGCTGTAGACATACTGGGCCATTCTTCTTGTCATGCTGAGTAAAAGCGTGCTCCAAACCCTCAGTGTTATCTGTGTTACATATAACATCCATTTAGAGATAAGCTGAAGGTAAGTCATGTTAATAAATCTGTGTTCTCTGGATCACCACACATGGTTAAAGCAGAGTTAAAGCACAGATTAATTATGGAAATTGTGTACAATTTAAATTTCACAAAAAAACTGATTCATTTCACACAGTTTAACCACTATAATAATCTGTGGTATATTCTGAGGCAAGCATCACTATTACTATTATACATATTATATTATACTATTATGCTCATATTTAACACATCTAAACCCACATTTGTGACAACAAATTAGTGAAGGGTCTAAAGGGATTTGTTGATGTATAGATCATGTAAACATTTTTACATGGCTGTATATATATATATATATATATTAGTGGTGTCAAAATTAGCGAGTAAACACAGGCGATTAATTTTTTTCAGTTTAACGCGTAAAAAATATTTTTTTTTTATTTTTTTATTTTTTTTTAAATAAAAGAGGAAAAAAGTACTTTAATGGCTTTAAGGATTAATCTATATTTAATTTAGAATTTAGTGTTTGATAACTCCAATTTCAATTTCTGTATATTTCTGCTGAAGGGCACAGGCAAATATAACATTTATTATAATGGATTTATGTGAAGATTGTGAAGTTCACTTAAATTAGAAGTTATTTTTTAAAGTCTAATAAATGTTAAAATTGATAGCTCTCAATTATACTGTAATGATTAATGGCTATAGTCAATTGTAAAATATTGGGTGGGGGGGGCAATTTTATAGAGAAATCAGTATTGGTATCATTGATACAGGCCTTCAGTCATAAAAAAAGATGCCATTAAACAAATATTATAAAAATATACTGTCTTTATGTTGTTTGTACATTAATCTGAAGATTGAATGTGAAATTATTGCAATATAAAAATTAAGCTTTAGCGTTAGTTCTGGCAGGTCACGTGAGTCAAGTTTGCATCAGCTGATTCTCAGCTGATCACATCTACCTATAGGAATACGACACCTATCGCGGCATTTCTATATAAGCTGTATTCAGTATTATTCAGCAGCTTTTCAGCTTGCTTCGGAGCAAATTA
>NW_015505429.1:1012744-1029538 GCF_001515645.1 Sinocyclocheilus grahami | reverse complement strand
CTATGCTATTTCAGAAGGTCTTTTGCTTTAAAGCTATTAGGGTATTGGGATTTTGCTTGCTTGTTAGGGCTTATCTAGTGTTCAATATCATGTTTGTCGCTAGACTTGCTTGTTGCTATAATTTATAAAGAGATTACTTTACTGTTTGTTATTCTGTTGACTCAGTATACTTATTTTCCCACCAGATACCACTGTGACCAAGAATAAACCACATACTTGCACTTACTTCTTAAAAACGTTTTTAGAAAAGGCATGCGATTTGTTTCATTGGCCGATCCTGTCAGGATTATGGACTATTCTGTGTGTGTTTTTGCCCGTGACCCAGTTTCTTCCTCATGTTGATTGTGTTAATTTGATTCCAGGTGTGTCTCGTTCCTCCCCAATTATCCTGCCTTTAAAAGCTCTAGTCCTTTCTGTTCTTGTTTGTCGGGTCTACTTGTTGAATGTCCTCCTTGTTCTTGGTTTTCCTGTAGATCATTAAAGACGGTGTTATTCAAGTACTCCTTGTTTCCTCGTTCTTTGCTCCCCGAGTGAATTGTGACAGAAGACCCGACCGATACAGTTATCTCCGTTTGTACCCTCCGTTTTGTTTCTCTTTTTACTCAGTTTTTTGTTTCCGTTGTGTGCCCAATGGATCCCCTCCTTCGCCCCGAATTCATCCTCCTCCTGCTGGAGCAGGGGGAAAATTCGCTCGAGGGTTATACCAGACTGTTTCTGGCTGTGGCCCATCTCACCACCTATCCGGAAAACGCTCTGCGCGTTCTATGACGCCAGCCTCAACAGCGCGTGCAGAGCACCGTCGTCCGAAGATGGCCCTCGAGCTGAATTCGCCGCCTTTGTGGAGTGGACACTGGCGAGAAATGGATATCTGTTCCCAGCCGGTTCCCAGAAATTAATCGCCAGTGCCACTCCCGACCCAGAGCCCAACCCACCATGTCCCTGATATGCGGAGCGCATGCCCGAGCCCACCGCTGACGGAGAGCCAGAGCCCGCCGCGACCGGCGAGCCATCGCTAGAGAGAGCGACAGAGCGCAGGATCGCCGCGGAGCCAGATGCCGTGATGTCAGTCAAGGTGTGTGAGCCGGCAACAACGCCTGCCACGAGGGAGAAAGCCATGGACGGTGTGAGCGCGGAGAGGAGCTCCGCCCCCTGCACGGTGGCTGAGGGTGAGCTGAGTATGGCGGGGCGAAAGTGCCAAAAGGATGAGGAAAGGGTTCCAGCCCCTGAATTCAGTTCAGGTGCCCTCCAGTGCCCGCTCCTAGAAAGCGCCCTCCTGTGGCCACTCCTCGAAAATGCCTGCCCTCCCACTCACTCAGCTTCGCCCCCTGCACCGCGGCTGAGGGTGAGCGGAGTATGGCGGGGCGAAAGTGCCAAAAGGACAAGGAAATTGAATTCAGTTCAGAGCGCCCTCCAGTGCCCGCTCCTAGAAAGCGCCCTCCTGTGGCCGCTCCTCGAAAATGCCCGCCTTCCCGCCCGCTCCAGCCTCCTCCATGGCTGTCATCTGGCAGCCCCTCTGCTCACTCTCAGCCCACCATCATTGCGGTGCGAGCCCCGCGGGACTGCCATCCTCCAGCGTCGCCGTGGCTGGAGTCTCCCTGGACTCTGCCTCCGAGGCCTGGACGCCGCCTCGGCCCGTTGAACCGTCGGCTCCACCATGGCTCCTAGCTCCCTCCTCACCGTCGTGGCCCGGCAGTCCACAAGCTCTGCCAGGCTCCCTCGTCCCCCCCGGCTCTGCCTTGGTCTGCGCCTCGGGACTCCACTCCTCTGGCTTCGCTTCGCCCTCTGTCCCTCTGGCTCTTTCATCCCCTCGGCTCCACCTCAGTCCTCGGTTGCTCCGGCTTCACCGCGGCCTCCCGGTTCCACATCTCCGTGTCGATCACCTGAGCCATCTGCTCCGCCTAGGACCTCCGGATCCTCCCCGTTGCCCTGGCTCTCCGCCTCGGGCTCCTTCACCACTTGCTCCGCCGCCGTTGGTTGGCCCCCTGGAGTCAGCGACCGTGGCTCCTCCCTCTGTCGGTTCCACCGTGGGTCGACATCATGGCTGTGGCCTGGGTCCTGCTGTGCTCCTCTTGCTCCGGGTCCCTCCTGGCTCCTCCCTCCTTCGTCGCCCCCCTGGTCTCTGTCTGTCGGCTTCCTCCCGGATATCCGTCCTCCTCCGGAACCTCCTCCCAAGTTCCCACCCACACCTCCCTGTGTTGTTGCTACGGTGCGAGGACGCACCTTCCGCAGACGTTATGTCAGGATTATGGACTATTCTGTGTGTGTTTTTGCCCCTGTGACCCAGTTTCTTCCTCATGTTGATTGTGTTAATTTGATTCCAGGTGTGTCTTGTTCCTCCCCATTATCCCCTATTTAAATTATAGATTTAAAAGCCATAGTCCTTTTTGTTCTTGTTTGTCGGGTCTACTTGTTGAATGTCTTCCTTGTTCTCGGTTTTCCTGTGGATTATTAAAAACTGTGTTATTCAAGTACTCCTCGTTCCTTGCTTCCCGAGTAAATTGTGACCGATTCGAAGAAGAAAAATAAATGTGCTCAACAATTTGGGATTAAGTGGGTTACAATAATGATCTGAACAAACCGCTAGAGATTTTACAGTACATAGAGCCAAACTATATGATCAGAATATCATCTTTTGACTTGAACCAGTAAGCAGCAAACTAGTAGCGACTACCAAAAACACCCTAGAAATCACTTAGCCCTGGAAGGCATCCAAAACCCCCTCACATCGTAGGCGAACATCAGAAAAAGTAAAAACTATCATTTTAACATAGAAGCCTACATTAATCAATGTTGCCTAAGACTATAAAGTGTTGGAACAACTTATCGTTTGATCAACTAAACTAAATCGTTCCTCCAAAACCAGCATCAAAGACTAGCTGCTGTTTGTTTCTGGCCATGTTATCATTATTTCAGCTGGAAATCTCCAGGGCGAGGTTGACTATGTGTCCGGCTGGATTTGTCGCTGCAGAGCAGATCCAGTAGATAATCCAAGAAAGCTGGGCTTCCATTTGAGCAGCACTGGGGTTTCCCGTCCCCTGAGGCCTCGTTCTGACCGCTCCGAGCCGCTGGAGAAGAGCCAGCTCACACCGAGGTGTCCTCTTTCTGCTCTGTCTGCCTCGGCTAACACAGAAATGTACGTAATACACCAGAGACAGTGCACCTTTAGTTATAGAGATTATATATAACCAGGGCTAGTCTTGTGTAACACAAAATGAAATTGTATTGTATGGAACGTTTCAGACGGGGGCATGAATTGTGCATGACTTCTCTCCACTGCATCTCATTAAGAGGGAGTCAGGTCATCTATATCAAAGACTCGTCACCCCGCTCATAGCAGCAGTTTACAGGTCGCTTCAATAGTAAAGTTCACAATAGCGGGGTAATTTGCAGGTAGAGCTGCAGGGATCAAAAGGCTGTGACATCTCTAAAATAGCATGTCTGAACATGTTCAAGCAAAGAAAGGAAAGAAGAGTCTTTCATTCTCATTTCATTTCATTCTCATGTCTGAGTCTTTCATTCTCATTTAATGTTCGCTTCAAGGCATCTCTTCCACTTTGGGCTGTGTGCTCTTTTAGAAAATAACTTCTACTAAAAAAAACAAGAGTTTTTTGTGAAACAATACCTGCATTACAGAAGAATTCTGTCATTTTTCTGAAACATCATTTTCTCCACATATCAAATTGCATGTCGTGTGGAAATGGTGGAAATGACAGTGATGAAAATGACATTTTAAAAACTTTTGGAATAAAAAACCTGACTCCTTTGTGTGGCTAAAAACAATTTCACTGCTTGCATTTAACAATTAAAAAAAATACATCTCATATTTCACCTTAAGCTCTTTACTAACACTGTTGTTTCCTTAGTGTAACCAAGTATACTAACTTACTAATAAAAAAATTAATTGTTGATAAAACTTTCATGAAGGGAAACTGTTAGTCAAAAACAGTTAACTTGTGCAAAATCATTATTTAAAAAAAGGTCTGGGAGAAGGGTAAAACAACAAAAAATAAGTAGTAAGTAAATAAATAAATACACTTTTAAATAGATAAATGTAATTGCAAATAAATAAATAACTAAAACTAAATAAATAAATAAATATCATTGTAAGTAAATAAATAAAAATAAATAAACATAAAATAAAATAAATGTTGTTTTAATAAAAATCAACCCCTAGGAAAAAATAACAGTGCCTCAAATATACTGAAACACCCATTAACATCGATTCAACTCAATCTTCATGCACACTGGGATTTACCTCTCACGATGATGCAGACGACAGGCTCTACTCATAAAATG
This sequence comes from Sinocyclocheilus grahami, assembly GCF_001515645.1. Taxonomy (NCBI): domain Eukaryota; kingdom Metazoa; phylum Chordata; class Actinopteri; order Cypriniformes; family Cyprinidae; genus Sinocyclocheilus; species Sinocyclocheilus grahami. Next base: position 1,025,242 of record NW_015505429.1, on the reverse strand, counting down.
ATTATCTTTAAATTTAATTCTGCAGTGGTACCATCATTCTTTCTAAATTTATGCCTGCTCTGATTAACGTTACCATATGATGACAGTTTCAAAACACAACATCAAAGAATTCCTCGTCTAAGCATGCCAAAGACCCAGAATAACCTCTGCTGTCTTCTTCAGCATACACTGCAGTCAATTCCAAGACACTCTGGAGGGATTATTCAAGAGGAGTGCTGATCCAGAGTGCCATACACAGTAACAGAGGGATAAGGAGTACGGCCTTCCCCAGAGAGAGGGACATTCTGCAGATAAGCTACTGAAAGGAGGAAGATATTGCCATGTGGTTTGTTGTGATATCGAGCACACGGTGATATCAGTGATGTTTGCCAGTATAAATGAAAATGTTTGGAGAGACAATGCATCCTCCACGAGAAAGTGTTACGCTGCGGGTGCAGCGATGATCACACACTCAGACTGCGGTGTTGTGTTTCCACAATGGGGGATTTGACAGCTTTGTTAGACATGCTAGAACTCCAACTCACCGAGAGCTGGATTGCCGCCGGAGCTTGTCTTGCTTTACCTATACTTTCATTTGGTTTGTAAGGTTCCTGAATAAATCTCCCTGTCTTTTTCTCACATTTCAAATTTCAGTAGTGGAATTTAAAACTACTTCCTTCCGCCACCAATTCAAATATTAAATTCATAGTTTAACAGCTGAGTCCAAGCCTCTGCTACTAATTCAAAAACTAGTAACGAAGGAATGTTGAGCTGCTTCATTGAAAACGTATTGTATTACTGTATTAAAAGCTCACCGTATTATGTAGAGTATAATGAGAAAGATACGTCTGATACAGCATTCATTTTTCACCTCAATCTTATATTCACAATAAAACATTACTTTGAATGTATGCAGAGGAAAACGATATCTTTGTCGTACTATCCTTTCATCTGTTAAGGGTGATTTCCAATGACAGCGTTGTTCAGTGCATTTGTTATCTGCGTCTTACAAGGTGTTGTTGAAAGTAAAAATAACTTCCTTGTTTACAACCCTGTTTCAGTCTCTTTCAAAATAAAAGTCTTTGCTACCGACTCATAAAGGCAGTCTCTTATCGCCATCTAATGGCAGAAAAATGCAACTAAACACAGACTGCTTCTCAATACCAAATACTATTATTAAATACTACTATTATTTGTATAAAATAGGCTATTATTTATTGAAAAATACATTTAATAAACACCAACAGCCATTATAAATTTTGCTAAGCAATTCAAAAGTACATAGGCAGTGCTCTGATACAACACTGAATTTAGATAAAATATAAAGCCATTAGACTTTGTCCTCAGCTAAAACTATTTGCTCTGGAACAAATAATGGATTAATGAGACAAAGGACTGCCTGTTATATTTACCCAAAACGAATATCTCATGTTTAACCACTATAGATACATCAGAGCCAGTGGCAAATTCCAGAAGAACTGACTGAGGCGACGCAGCTCTCAGCGGGTTCATAAATGCTGAACGTCTCCAAAAACGTCAAAGCAAATTTTTAAATAGATGTTATCTTTATAAACATACAGCATATTTGAAGTTAAAAAAAACTACATTCTCACCTAAAGACATTCAGTGACACAAAAACAGTAGGAATTTGATAATTATAGTGGGGTTGGTTGTCCTTAATGAGACAAAGGACTGCCTGTTATATTTACCCAAAACGAATATCTCATGTTTAACCACTATAGATACGTCAGAGCCAGTGGCAAATTCCAGAAGAACTGACTGAGGCGACGCAGCTCTCAGCGGGTTCATAAATGCTGAACGTCTCCAAAAACGTCAAAGCAAATTTTTAAATAGATGTTATCTTTATAAACATACAGCATATTTGAAGTTTAAAAAAAACTACATTCTCACCTAAAGACATTCAGTGACACAAAAACAGTAGGAATTTGATAATTATAGTGGGGTTGGTTGTCCGCCAAGACAGTTGCTGTGAGAAATGCCTCAAGCAGAGAGATACAAATGATGAAACAAAATATTACATGGCTGAATCTACCTCTCAGCTATCAGATTCAAGGACCAGAAGTAACTGTTTTGTATAAAATTCCTCTCACATTCATAAATGATCAGTTATGATTAAAACCATTACACCTCTCCTCAGCACTCTGAGCGTAAACATAAACATAACAGCACCGTAACATGACAACAACATGAAGATCACTGGACACTGAGCGATGAGGAACACACACTCAGTGCTATTTATAAGCATCATTACTGTATTGTTTAGTGCTGTGAGACTCCAGTGATGTTACAGGACACTGAGGGTTTGTAAGCAGATACCGGAAGAGAAAGCTGATGCCAACATAGGAAAACAATATTTCCTCTGTCCTGCTGAGCAAACAGGCCCGAATCCTCTGGAGACCTTCAAGTCCCCTGATGCTGAAGTAGATTCCCCAGAAATCCCAGAGAGACTGCATTCCTGTAATTTCTGAGGGAACCAGTGCATTTACAGCAGTGACATTTCAAAAAAGGAGATCGTTGAGGTGAACATATGGTCGTATGTCAATGTTGCGCCAAGCAAGTGGATTCATACAAAGGCCTCAGGCGGGTTAAAACACTTTTTACTGATTTATGCATGAACCAGGTCTATTTATAAACCATCTTGGGCCTCGAGGTCGGCTACAACATGCTAAAGGAAAAGACAGATGATGATCTAACCTCTCATTTGTATCTACTTCTTCCATCTCAGGCATCTGGCCGGTGGAACTCAGATTCATGTACCCGTAGATGTGGAGCGGCCCTGCGAAATGAGGAGAAACAGAGGTTATGGTGATGGAGCGGTGAGGACACAGCATCTGTTTTAACTCATAAATTATCAGTTTATTTCACGCTGGCTGTTGTCATGATTTGCTGTTGTAGTTTTCTCTGTACAGATGACAAAAATAGCTGCTCAATGAAATCGGGTCAGCCTAAATTTAAAAGGAAGGAAAATACATCAGGGGATGATGTGTGTTATCTATTAACCTCGGGATCAATATGAGAGACCGGCTGTAACGTGGCAGGAAAAAAATTTACAACTGTTGTTGAATGTCAAGTGTCGCAGAGGAGGGTAAAATGACTTATGAGCTCGGCAGCCTGGTTTTGTGAAAACAAGGAACGTGATAGAAAAGCAAGTCCTTTTCAGGGGCTTAAAAGAGAAGAAAATGAATGCATAGTTTCTAGACCTTTTGACCAATTAATTTGAATGCATTATTCATGGCATTTCCAGTTCTAGTACATAAGGATTTAAAAAATATCTTTACAAAGAATGCACTCGAAAAGAGCAAAAATTATTTATATTCACTACAGAAAGCTCCATGGTATCCCAAGGCCTGGAAATTAAACATAAATGTTTTGTTTTTGCATGGGAACCCTGCTGATAGACTCTCAGTTGTTATTGGTTTAACTTAGATGCACGACAAACACTGCTGATTGCATGGGCGTGGAGAACTCAGAGTTAACGAGTTAAGAGTTTCTTCAAGTCTGTTATGAACTCAACCCCCAGTGCGCTAAACAATAAGTTCAAGGCTTACATAAAAACCTTAATGGCCATATTTAAAACCAAGTTTTACTCTGCATGGCCAAGGTAAATTAGGTCACTTACTGTATTACATTGTACATTACGATGACACATAATCTCTTGAAAATTAATATAGCCTTTTTCCTGCATTCTCATGTGGCAGAAGGAACAATATAATCTCATTTAAAGAGATAGTTCAACCAAAAATGAAAAGTCTGCCATCATTTATTCAACCTATTAATGTTCCAAACATGACATCTAATTTATGGCATATTTGAACGTGCATAAACACAGAGCAATATCTGAATGTAAAAACTTTCATGTGAACAACTTTTAGTCAATTAATCACAAACAGCTGCATAAGTAATACAGAGTATTTTTGGTGCTTTCCCCCCCATTTTTGTAACTCAACCTCATCCATCCCCAGTCACATTCATTGAGTAGGAAAGAGTACCATAAGAGGGTACATTACTGTGGCACATTGAGGCTGTTTTGTTTTTAATGCATGTCAAAAGAGGAGAAGCTGCAGTACACTGAATAACTGCTTCTGTAAGGAAAATCAACAAACTAAATATTTAGGCCTAAATTAAGGATTTTTACATTTGAATTTCATTTAAAATTAAATCCATTTGGATTACACACTTGTTACATAATCAAAGTAATAAAGTTAATAGGATGCATATTTATCAAACAGGTAAGAATTTCCCTAATAGTAATAATAAACTGAATGTTAAATAAATACAATATGTATTGTATTATTATATGTATAGGACGATTCTAATGTCCCGATGATTATGGGGGGGGTGGGGGGGTTCTACAGAGGGACCATTTTTGTGAATCATAAAATAAGCTCTTAAGACTTCACTCAAGTTCCAAGGGCCCTTTGAGAGGTTTGATTCATTCAGCAGGAGAGAGCTCCATGTCGAATGAATCGTCTCCTGTTTTCTTTCACATCTGAAGCAAGGAGATTTGTAACTGCAATAAGTGTCTGGGTTCGGCACATGCACAGACGTATAAATCCATGCTGGCACAATAAGAGCAGCTCTGCAGTTGGGAAGCATGCCCATGTGAAACACACACACATATACACAGACAGAGAGAGTGAGAGGGTCTGTTAAAGGTTTACAGTAAACGTGGCTGGACTGGTGGGATTCTCATCATCGTCAGCTCTGCCTGAGAGGAGAATTCCAGCATGAGCCCACCAACGTGGATGTTACACCTCCAGACAGGACACAAGTCTCCCGGTTAGTGGCCAGTTAGTCTGTGTTTTACATTCTCCTGATGTCCAAACAGGCACATGAGGGGCTACCCATTGACACCTAGAACACTGAAGCGTTTCCTTCCTGAACAAATCATTTGAATCAATGATTCGATGATCCATTCCTTTCTAAATGAATCAGCAATTTTAAAGGAATTGTTTGAAAGAATGATTCAATTAATCACTCATTTAGACAGGGACATTGGTTTTGGTGCCATATTAATTTATCCATAACTAGCCGAAACCAACCAAGGTATGAGCACAAAAACACATGCAGCAAAATATAATTTAATTATCGTTAGCAAAAAATCCCAATATTGAGATATCATTTTTTTTGTCAATATCGCACACCACTACATACATAAAAAGGATATGAGTTCTGACATAATCTAATAAACATAGACACACGTGAAGAAATGACTAAAGCTAACAGCACCTGAAACAGCTGGCCAAATGCCATTAGTTTTAGCACATGCCAAACATACGCCAAAGTCATAAAACACAGACACGGTTTCTTGTAACTAAGAGTCCCTTTCGATTTTTATTTGCTTGCAAGTGACTTCAAAAGCCATTTAAAATGGGAGTGAATTAAATAAACCGGATGCTTATGAAATCTGAAAGCTACAAAATGTGCTTGGCCCACAAGAGGCTTTCTAATCTACTCTAGAGTGCCACATAAAAATGGAGAGGAAAAAAACTAACTCTGGAGTATTCTCAATTCAGCTCCTTTAGAAGCAAATCTTGACATAGTCAATTCAGAAAAGCAGCGCATATCACACAGCTCAGTTTAATTAAAATATTACGTGTTTTAACCTTCAAGTAGACACATTCACAAAGGGCGTGCAGAAGATGCATAAAATGTTAAATGTGGAGGTGTCACTGCTGCTGCTAAGTGATACCGGACTAAGAATAATATTTCATTTTTTTGACGGCATGCCACAGACTCTGGCACATTTTGATATTGCAAGCTGGTGAAAAATGCTAGCTTTATTCTTATTGGCGGAGCACATGTTGATTTTTTTAAAGGAACAGTGACCCTGAAAATTTCAACTGATAGCTTTGTGAGAGTAACAGACCAAAATTCAAGTTGTTACTCAATGAAAATCGTCCTTTTGTCATAATGAGAAAGCAGGTTTGACATCAAACATCATTGGTTCTTGTGTGTCTTGTATGCAGCAGGTTTAAATATGTGCAAATGCCAATATTCTTTTGAGAGCTATAAAGGTAAAACATTTTTTTTAAAGAAAATTGTGATATGAGGAAGAAAAATAATGACAGAATGTTAATTTCTTTGTTCATCAAACAAGGTATCTACTAGCACCTGCATATTTATACAACTGTCAAATTTTAGATTTGTACTGAAATGAAAGTTTTAGAGTAGTGGTTGACCGATATTGGTTTTTTGACAGCCGATGGCGATATCTTGAAAAGCAGGGTGACCGATAGCCGATATAAAGCCGATATAATTTTATTTATTTTAATTAATGTTTAAGAAATTTGAAATCATTTGAAAATTGATTAAAAAGTAAATGTGTTAAATAAACATACTTTTACTTTAGATGACAAAGTATTCTCACAAATAAATAAATATTTAATAAAAAATATAATAAAAAAAGGAAGTGTAACCAACAGGGCACTCAGTATTCTGGGAAGTTTGTGTGCATTGGGATGTGGGAATCATATTTTTTCAAAGGTAACACAGTGGAAATGACATGAATATGGCAGTGGGCAAATGCATAAAGCGCAGCATAATTTGAAATCACTAGTTTAAAGTTTGTCTAACGCGCATCTCCAGTGAAGCTGAACTCTCCACCTGTCCGCATTCAATTCACACGGATCGACCGTCACGCAGAGAACATGCGATCATTCAGGATACAAATACACACTTCACAAGATCTCACTACTGGATCTGACTACGTTTGCAAGCTTTGTGAAACTAAATGTTCATTAGTCATTCAAAGATTTGTTTAAATGATATAAATGCATATTTGCTGAATGCTGACGACAAACAAGAAAGTATTATAATGTTTGCTTTTCTATTACTAATAATATAAAAGCAATCATTATAATACTTTCTGTATACATTTTAATTCCTTTGTTTAACCGTTCTATCTGATTATTAGACAGACTTCTATCCATAGACAGAATTAGACAGAATTCTGTCTTCTATTAGACAGAATTGTTAACGACGACAGCACTGTGCTCAGGCCGCTGTCAGCGCCGTCAAAATAAAAGTCCCGCCTCGAACGCATCGGCCAAACAGGAAAACTTATCGGCCAATGCTGATATTTTAAAAACGCCAAATATCGGCCGATATATCGGCATTGGCGATATATCGGTCGACCGCTAGTTTAGAGGGCCCCTTCTGGTCTATGTGGGTGGTTCTTGGCCAGAATAAACTGCAGAATTCATATTTTATGCTACACAAGACTTGGCTGCATGATATAAAGTCAATATGAAACAGGACCTTTCACTCCTTTTTTTCCAAGTGAAACAGGATAATCAACAAAGAAAAAAAATACTCAATTTTATCTATCAGGAATTGACAGGGTCATGAAATGTAGGTGTTAGTAAGAGGGTTTCATGACGTCAGTTTAAAAGGAAAGTTATTTTGAAGGCAGAGCAAAACATTACATTTTAATAGATGATGAATTTTTATTTGGAACAGTGTGCACCAATGTTTATCTTTAAATATACATGTATCAAAAAATAAAAACTATATAATTTCCACAAAAATATTAAACCGCATTTCCACAAAATAAATGTTTTCTTTGAGCAGCAAATCAGCATATTACAATGATTTCTGATGGAACATGTGACACTGAAGACTGGAAGTGATGATGATGAAAATTCAGCTTTGCAACAGGAATAAATTATATTTTAAAATATAACCAAATAGAAAACCGTTATTTGAAATTGTAATCATTTTTAACATTATTACAGTTTTTCCTATATTTTTGATTAAATAACTGCAGCCTTGGTGAGCAGAAGAGACTTGCAAAAACAAAGTATTTTACAGATCCCATTATATTTTTCAATATCAGCCCCAGTTTTTCAAAAAGTACAAGACACTAACCAGAGCAACATACATTCTTTCACGTGGATCACAGATACACGACTTCTCTCAGGTAAACTCAATCTCCTGGCTCAAAATTGAAGGATCTTTTGAATTTGAGGCACCGACTCAGCCACCCACTGAAAACTGAGAAGGCCTTTCAAACTTTCCTCCATCTCAATAAAACGTGCCTCGCTGAGTCAGCCCTCTCCAGCGGGCAGATTGAATTACCGCTGGAGACCGTCTCCCAGATGTGAGGAGGGTCTCCAGCACCTGAGGTTCTCCCAGTACAGCGCTCTGCGAGTAATGGAGAGAGAAATGAGTGCAGAGAAAAGCTCTCCTTTCCAAATGAGACTCATCGTTATGCTTGAGGCTGTGTAACGCTCCGAGGAATTTCACATTTCATTTGAATGCAAATTTTGGGTTTAATGATGATCTGGGGCATCTACTCTTTTAAACCCTTGCATCTGCTGATTCTCTGGAATGTAGTTTTAGTGCCAATCATTTGTCGTTGGTTTGCTCAGATTAAGGCGAGTTGTTCTATATTAAAATTTTTCACCTTAACTTTTACTTTGTAAATTACTAATTGCTTACAGTTTAATGCCATAACTTGCCAAAAATGGGACATTTATAGAAACATTTACAAATGCTTCTCAGAAAAGTCGATTAAATAGCTTGTTTGTTTTTGATATCACGTGCTGCATAAGAATCAATGTTTTGTTAAAACACATAGACATGTGTCTGCTCGGGAAATGTTATGTAATATCTTTTTGAAGCTGGTCAATTGTGTTGAGTGCTGTAACGGGAAATGATGGGAGATAAATTTCCCACAATATCAGGTACAACTTAAACTGCACTCAAAAAACACTCAGCATGCTGTCGCTGTTTAGAAGAGACATATTGAACCCCTCCATGCAGCAATTACTGAGCAGTGACCGCCAGTTCTTTGAATGGTAGGAAAAGAGGAAAAAAAACAGACATGAGACCACTTTAATATCTCAATTATGTCTTCTTGATGCTAGGGAGATCAAATTAAGAGCAAAAGCATCTTCTTACCCATATTCAATATCTGCATTTACACTATACTTGGCGAAACAACCCAAGGTAGACGTACTAATCTGGGAAAGCGTCCACCTGAGGGAATATCCGATCTGTGCACTTACATGACAGATGCAAATGCATGTACAGTATCTGATTAATATCTTATATGGTCTTTGAAATACTTCAAAGACCAAATGATTCATTTTGTAGCTCTAAAACTTGCTAATGGTTAAAAATCCATATAGATAGTTTTCAAATCTACATCCGATAGTTTTTCTGGTTTGCTGTAGAAATATTGTTCCTTGTTAGAGTGTGTTAATTTCAACATTCACGAATAGATTTTTACATTTTAAAGTTACTTCTGTTAACATAAGTTAATGAACTATGAACGGCGTTTCTTTCACATCTCTTATATCATATTATTATTATTAGTAAACCTTTTTTTTTTAAAGTTTTTAAGGAATAATCTTTTACAATTTTCCTCTGTTTTAATTTGAACTGTAAACCTGTAAAGTTTTGTTGTGCAAAACGTTGTATATATATTTTTTTTTGTTGTTGTTGTTGTTGTTGTTGTTGTTTTTGTTTTGTTTTTTGCCTCATTTGACCTCCGTTTCTATAATAAATTCTGAAAAATCTGAAAGAAAAAAAAAAACATTTCAGAAGGCCCTTTTATTATTTAAAAATTATGTTGTTTTTCAGTTTCAGTTAATTAGACTTGATTCACTTTATTCAACTGATTGATTATGAAAATTGAATTAAAATGGAATCCAGAAGAACTAAAAAGTAAGACACGCATGGAATTTGGAAAAAAATCAATGAAAAAAAATGTATTTCATAGGGCCCCAAGTAGTTTTGTTAAACCTTTAATACATTGTTGTTAATATGTATACGTTTCATGATTTTAATGAATTAGACATGTTTTTTTTAAATGCTAAAATTAAAATGTAACATTTTCTCACAGGAGTCCAGAAAAATTAAAATGGAAAAAAATCATTGGAAAAAAAAAATTTTATTAAGGAAAATATTTAATGGAAATTGGGAAAAAATAAAACACATTTTAAAGTACCCCATTCAAGCCTAGTGGGCTACCTAAGTAGACATAATTTTTTGGGCATCATCATAGCTCAGCCACTTCGGTCACTGACCAAATCTGAATCAGCATGTTTGGGGAATAAATAGAATGTTATGATGCCCAACAAATGCTGTTTAGCTGGAAGCTGAACGAGCTTTAAAACAGCCACTGACTGCAGGGACTCTGAACTGAATGAACATGACAAGATCCAGAGCAAAGAAAAACTCCATGAGAGACTCTAGGTGACGAATTATTCATCACAGCAGCCAGTCAAGCATGTCTTCTCAGAGGGTTTTAACTCAAGATGGACTGTCATCCTGTCCTCAAAAGCCCAGTGAAAGGCATTTCAGAAGTAGAAACATGTTACTTTGCATCTTGCAGTTGCTTTATGGTTCAGTTAGTCAACACAAGGGAGTCCTTGCTGTGATAAATTCACTTTCTTGTGCATGAACTCAAGGCAAGCTGTTTATTTTGATCTACACCCAGTTAGGTATATACGCTGAACTGAAGTAAATGCTTTCACAGATAATATTCCTCAAACAGACCCCAAAGTAAAAGCCTTACTAATAAAATACAATTATAAGCACAGACAAATGGGATTGTTCCAATGCTGCAATTACTGCCTCGGGCAGGCAGAGAAAATGAAATGCTGATTTGAAATGAGCATGCTGATTGTCTTGCATCTTAAACGGATAAAATGGATAAGGTGTACCAAAGTAATGCTCTCTCAATGTCCTCTGGCCAGATTATAACCTTGCAAAATGTGAGAATGAATTAGTGTCACATTCCTCCGTGAGTCTGTGTAGTCAACAAATTTCCTCTGAGAACACACTCATTTTACTATTCTGTTAGCCAACCGAGACTGTCCATGAAGGAGCTCATCTGTTATTTGTTCCACTTATTATTTGCAGTAAAGTGTGAAACCAAGATTGAAGTAATGTAATTCATGGAATTGGTTGAAATTAATTTCAGAATGTTTGCAGTCATCATTCTCTGTCTAGGGTTGCCAACTTTTTACAACCAAAAATGGGACAGGAAATGGAAAACTGGCAGTATGGATATGTTATCAAAAAGTGCTGTATGTAATTTTTTTTTTTACTACTAAATCACAAAAATACCTTAATATGTTTGCAGATATTTAGGAAGCATAGTTCACATACTTGCTTCTCTGAAAAACAATTCTACAGCCAGTTATTCTACTTTGAAATGTGTGTTCCGTGTCAGAATGTCTGTTTTTGTTTTGGCCTGTGTGATTCCGCCCACTGCCACTTTACCCAATAGTATTTCAACACACTGGTTTGCCAGTTGTTGGAAAACACAGCATATTGCAGCTATGAAAGCCAGCAAACGAGCTGGGCCAGTGATTTCAGATTCTACCCGACCTAAAAGGCCCCAGCATCCATCTAAAAAGCTCTGTGACCAGAGGAATATTAAAACGTTGAATTAAAAATGTACAGTGTAAGGCTCATCATCAATCTGGCAACCCGTGTGAGCATCGAGTCTGAGGAAGAGGGGTGGGAGAAACGGCTCTCTCTAATATTTTTAATTTGGACTGCAGAACCCATTTCAACCTCTAGCTGTCAATATTACATACTGCATCTTTTCATGTGGTGGAGATGGTGAAATTTGCCGAAACATGCTGAACATTTTAAATGATTAATTGTCCAAAATTTCACTTTCAGCTTGATTGAGAAGATCACCGTCTTCACTGTCACCTAAAAACACTATTTCTGAGGCAAAATTGTAGTTTGTGGATCAGAGGATCAGTTGTGACTTGAATAAAAACTGATACTTTGGGAATTTCATATGAAATCTTAAAAAATATATAATAATATTTCAATAATTTTCTTTATCACAAGACACATTTAAAGGGGATACGTTAAAAAATGGAAATCTGTTTTATTATAAAATCAACTGAGACATACAAGTGCCCACAGTTGAAAAAGACAAAAAGCGATGTTCAGCCTAACACAGGACAATTTGCTAATTAGGCTTGTCGTTATGCACACCAATCCTGCAAATTAGCACAGATTTGAGAGTTGACTATTTATGTGTCCTTATAAAAAAGTTTAAGCAATCCTTTATTCTTCTTCACCAATAACTGCAATTATTGTGAATATCTTTTGTAATTTTCTGTCATATCATTTCAATTCACGGAGGGTTTAATAATAGCAACCATGTTTCTCAGCTCTCCTATCTACTGAGCTGAGATCTCAATTTGCAGGCATTGAAGGTGAGCTCCTGCCAGTTTCATACATAAGTGAACGAGAAGAACCACTGACGTCAGGACAGATATTGCTCTAGCTTGCCTGCCTGGACTGAAATGGCAGACTAATGCCAGAGTGATATTCAGTAATATATTTTAAAATCAATCCTGTTGAAATTAGAGATGCACCGATTGCAATTCTCTTGGCCGATTCCGATTTCCAATTTTTTTTGTTAGTGTGATCTGCCGATACCAATTTTTGCCGATTCCGATTTTCTTTCTAAGAACTATAATTGACAGCATATACAAACAAAAATCTACTTTTCTTCAA
>NW_015505429.1:989164-1012498 GCF_001515645.1 Sinocyclocheilus grahami | reverse complement strand
TTATTAAGGAAAATATTTAATGGAAATTGGGAAAAAATAAAACACATTTTAAAGTACCCCATTCAAGCCTAGTGGGCTACCTAAGTAGACATCATTTTTTGGGCATCATCATAGCTCAGCCACTTCGGTCACTGACCAAATCTGAATCAGCATGTTTGGGGAATAAATAGAATGTTATGATGCCCAACAAATGCTGTTTAGCTGGAAGCTGAACGAGCTTTAAAACAGCCACTGACTGCAGGGACTCTGAACTGAATGAACATGACAAGATCCAGAGCAAAGAAAAACTCCATGAGAGACTCTAGGTGACGAATTATTCATCACAGCAGCCAGTCAAGCATGTCTTCTCAGAGGGTTTTAACTCAAGATGGACTGTCATCCTGTCCTCAAAAGCCCAGTGAAAGGCATTTCAGAAGTAGAAACATGTTACTTTGCATCTTGCAGTTGCTTTATGGTTCAGTTAGTCAACACAAGGGAGTCCTTGCTGTGATAAATTCACTTTCTTGTGCATGAACTCAAGGCAAGCTGTTTATTTTGATCTACACCCAGTTAGGTATATACGCTGAACTGAAGTAAATGCTTTCACAGATAATATTCCTCAAACAGACCCCAAAGTAAAAGCCTTACTAATAAAATACAATTATAAGCACAGACAAATGGGATTGTTCCAATGCTGCAATTACTGCCTCGGGCAGGCAGAGAAAATGAAATGCTGATTTGAAATGAGCATGCTGATTGTCTTGCATCTTAAACGGATAAAATGGATAAGGTGTACCAAAGTAATGCTCTCTCAATGTCCTCTGGCCAGATTATAACCTTGCAAAATGTGAGAATGAATTAGTGTCACATTCCTCCGTGAGTCTGTGTAGTCAACAAATTTCCTCTGAGAACACACTCATTTTACTATTCTGTTAGCCAACCGAGACTGTCCATGAAGGAGCTCATCTGTTATTTGTTCCACTTATTATTTGCAGTAAAGTGTGAAACCAAGATTGAAGTAATGTAATTCATGGAATTGGTTGAAATTAATTTCAGAATGTTTGCAGTCATCATTCTCTGTCTAGGGTTGCCAACTTTTTACAACCAAAAATGGGACAGGAAATGGAAAACTGGCAGTATGGATATGTTATCAAAAAGTGCTGTATGTAATTTTTTTTTTTACTACTAAATCACAAAAATACCTTAATATGTTTGCAGATATTTAGGAAGCATAGTTCACATACTTTCTTCTCTGAAAAACAATTCTACAGCCAGTTATTCTACTTTGAAATGTGTGTTCCGTGTCAGAATGTCTGTTTTTGTTTTGGCCTGTGTGATTCCGCCCACTGCCACTTTACCCAATAGTATTTCAACACACTGGTTTGCCAGTTGTTGGAAAACACAGCATATTGCAGCTATGAAAGCCAGCAAACGAGCTGGGCCAGTGATTTCAGATTCTACCCGACCTAAAAGGCCCCAGCATCCATCTAAAAAGCTCTGTGACCAGAGGAATATTAAAACGTTGAATTAAAAATGTACAGTGTAAGGCTCATCATCAATCTGGCAACCCGTGTGAGCATCGAGTCTGAGGAAGAGGGGTGGGAGAAACGGCTCTCTCTAATATTTTTAATTTGGACTGCAGAACCCATTTCAACCTCTAGCTGTCAATATTACATACTGCATCTTTTCATGTGGTGGAGATGGTGAAATTTGCCGAAACATGCTGAACATTTTAAATGATTAATTGTCCAAAATTTCACTTTCAGCTTGATTGAGAAGATCACCGTCTTCACTGTCACCTAAAAACACTATTTCTGAGGCAAAATTGTAGTTTGTGGATCAGAGGATCAGTTGTGACTTGAATAAAAACTGATACTTTGGGAATTTCATATGAAATCTTAAAAAATATATAATAATATTTCAATAATTTTCTTTATCACAAGACACATTTAAAGGGGATACGTTAAAAAATGGAAATCTGTTTTATTATAAAATCAACTGAGACATACAAGTGCCCACAGTTGAAAAAGACAAAAAGCGATGTTCAGCCTAACACAGGACAATTTGCAAATTAGGCTTGTCGTTATGCACACCAATCCTGCAAATTAGCACAGATTTGAGAGTTGACTATACGAAAGGGATCGGCTCGGAAAGAAGAAAGACTGACTGGCTGATCACCGATCTGGGCCGATAATGAAGAAAATCGTCCGATTCCGATCCCTGGCCGATCGATCGGTGCATCTCTAGTTGAAATTTTACTCAGTAGCTTTACTAGAGATGTTTAGCTTGTGTAGTGGAGCTCAGAGGTTACATTAATATATATATATGCTTCTAAACACATAATTATTAACTGAGCGTGACCAAAGAACTCGCTGTTAGCACAAAAATGGAAATCACGACAAAAGAGCTCATCAGTGACTGCTCATTCCCATGAAGCACTGCAAATTATGTCATTCTCCCGACTTCCTTTCACGACTTTCTTCAAAACAAAGTTAGTTATGTTGTGATTCATCTCAGAGCTGGTTGGTTTGGTTCATGGCTTGAAACGCTTTACTGAAGAACTTACTGAAATGGAGAAAATGAATGAGAAAAATACTTCCAGAACAAAGACAGCTGGAAAAGCGGGCGATACTGTAGGCACTCTATTGTCTGCTCGAGTCTACCTGCAAACCTCAATACTTTTTGACTGAGAATTGGCATCTTTAAAAGTACATTCTGAGAATGAATCGTCACAGCAACCAGTGTTGTGGCTCTTTACTTACGTAAATGTACTAAGTGGCTGAACATGAGGATCTGTTTGACAAAATGCATGAATGTAAGCAGGAAAGAGTTATCAACACAGATGATTCTCCTTTTTTTGTTCAGAAACAATTGGTACTGATGTAGCTAATTCATTATTGTGGCAGTCATAATCATAGTCTTAACTATACATTTTTCTTCTCAATGAAGAAGGGTATAGCAATCAAAGAAGCATTGCAGATCTATTTTAATGCTTTAGTATTTCAACATGTTAGACCAGAAAATGTTATATAACAAATCACAGAAAACTCTTTTGTTACCTTTCCTCTTTAGAATTACCAAAGGAAACCCAAAATAATTTCTATGCATTATTTTTTCTATTTAAATTGGATCAAATCTAAAAAGCATAAAGTGAAATGACGCAATTAAAGGCATAAATATAATCCAAGATGCAAAGTGATGTACAAAACTGTACACACTGGCTTAATTTATTTACAAAATACTGTAATGTACTGTAACGTATGGTTTCCTTTTTATCTCATAATTCTGAATTTTTCCTCACAATTCAGAGAAAAATCATTTGAATTCTAAGAAGAAATGTCAGAACTGTGAGATAAAAAATCCTAATACTCGTTTTTTATTATTATTATTATAATTTTTTATTTTTTTTACATTTTCATTTTTTATTCTGTGGTGGAAACAAAGAAACAGAAAAAAAGAACTGCGATATGTAAACTCTGAATTCTAAGATAAAAGTCAGAATTGCAAGATAAAAAGTCGCAACGACTTTTTAAATTTTTTTTTATTTTTTATTCTGTGATGGACACAAACAAACAAACAAACAAAGAATTGTGAAATGCAAACTCGTAAATTCTAAGAAAAAATTTTTTAGAGAAAAAAACAACCCTGAGATTTTGCGAGAGCACATATCTTGCAATTCTGACTTTTTCTCTTTTGATTTTTTATTCTGTGGTCAAAACAGGCTTCCACAGTAATGCGTTGAAATTTCGAGCTGAGTTTACAGAGAAAGATTTCAGTATATTTTTAAGAATCACAATGATTCCATAGGGATGTGTGGAAAAGCAAAAGCATCCTTTGGGTCGCTTGGAGTATTTTTTTCCATCTTCATTGTGAAGCAAATCACCCACACATTAAACATTTCAGGGGGATCCATTCATCAAATCAAGTTTGTTTAAAAGAATTTGCACAAAGCAAAAAGCCTGACAAAATACACCAGTCTGCAAACCCTATTTGTGCAGCACATCCAAATGGATTAAATAATGGATGAAGCCCAGAGGGGGGGGAAAGCTCAGGGGAATCCATTTACACGTCGTGAAGTGGGCTGTAGCTCTAAGTGTTTATTTTCTGGAGTCAGCGGGTGCGGAGGACGTGGTGGCATCTCGTATAGGGGTTATGAAGCTGGCACACTTCTGCCAGGGTAAACTACGATGATTTCTCTCTTGCCTTTCTTCAGAGGTAAATACTTCACAGTTTGCTGTCTGGGTTTCATGCACTCCTAGTCTAAGTGTCAGATGTGGAGCTTTTGGATTGCTGCAGACTAGGAATTCAGACTCTGTGCAAACTCGTGTGGAGAGCAGACGCGGCAAGAGGACTTGGATGGATTGCGGAGCGCTGTCTTTGTTAGGGTTAAAGCCAGCCTGCTTCATCTGAGCTAAGAGTGGTTGCAGAGGCAAAGCGATGTGCAACGGAGCTGCATGGCATTGTAAAACAACACGCAGGGATCAGGTACAAGCAGCTGGAGGTGCCGGATTTATCAGCCAGTTGGCAAGCAGCTCCCTAAATCTAACTACAACACCCCGTGGCATGGATTTACATATCACCCTGAAATAATGACTTTTCTTGGAATCAGCTGAGATCATGTTGGCGCGCTGCTCTGCATGAATTAAAATGCCGATGCACAATGCACGGGAAAAAAAACAAACAAACAAAAAAAACTTTCGACTGTTTGCACAAAGAGGTCACCTTCAAGAAAGAGCAATCGATTATGTCAAGAGAAAGGCAGCTTTATGGAGCCCTGGCTGCAGTAAAAGTACTTGTAATAAAAACAACAAGTGTAATTATTAAGGTCTACTGGTATTATGCAGAACAAATATTATCCTTACTGTATCAATACCCCACTCGTGTCAAACACTCATTGACTGCTGCCTCCATAAGTCATCTCGCATACTTCTGTCTCCTAACCATGTGAATTAAAGTAAGATTTACATTTGCATTGGTTAAGGCAAGACAAATTGATCTGATCTAAAGCATATGGAACGTTTTAACATTCCTGAACGCACTTATAAACTGTAGATTTCTTCAATTGAGTCCAGAGTTGACTGACAGAGATAAATCAGCGTCAGGGTCGGCCACATTTACGCAAGCCAGGAGAGCATGCGGAAGCGTAAGCGCTTCGTTCCTGGGTTTGTTTTCTGTCCACCGGCAGGCGAGAGCTGACAGCAGCAAGCTTGTTTTCTTCCAAGTCTCCTAAGTAGTGTTGATGCACGGCAGAACAGCAAGCACGGGTCGAGTGAGACTTTAGTTAAAGCTTATTTTTTGATAACCAATTTAAAAATCATTTTGCAACTCCTAGAGTGTTAGGTACATTTCCTGAACTAATATGCACGCTGGAAATCAATGTCAAATACTTAGTTGTCTAGTTCTGCATCTCTGTTACTATTGATTTCCATTAAAGCACACGTTCAAAACAAACTCGAGCCTTTATCTTGGAAAAGGGCCCAGATGCTACCAAATATGTCCTATCGTTTTAGTTCACAGAGGGATCTGAGTGGATGTTTTCGAGCAAGCGAAGCCAAAATTCAAAACATATGACGACTTACTACACTCAGAACAAGAACAATTTGAAATTGTTAAAGTAGTGGCGTAATTGTGTCCATAAAACAAGTCTGTTTAGTACGTACTACTCCAGTGCTGATGTCTCTGAGCCACTGTAAAAATGTACTTTCTCAGAAATAACTAACTAGAGCCTTTTAGGCCCCCTCCTAATAACGGTGCTTTCGTGGCTCCAGCGCTGCAGGAGAGGGTCTGCTGTGATCTTCTCTGATATGCACTGTAATGCTGCTGGACATCATAAGGCTAATGAAGAGAACTCCAGGTGTTTCTGTGGGTTCATGCCTCCCGTGAGTCCCTCTCTAATACTGTGGCCATCAGTCCTCTGATATCTCACACTAGGCGCCAGAGCCCTTGGATTTTTTTCAAAGCTGCACCACTGTAAATGACTGTGAAACTGTAATAGGAATTCTTGTTCAGGAACATCAATAACCCAAAGGGCAAACAGGTTGTTAAGCTGAAGGAAAATCAATATTACATGAACATTTACATGTATATGTATTTTAAATGTAAAAAGAATGAACTAGTAATAACCTTCTCATAATTTTGCAGCATCAAATGTTCCACGTGACACATAATGCTGTTATTAGAAACCTAATTTTTATGACGTTCTCTGTGAATTCAAGAACAATGTGTGCAATATGGGTTGGAAAATGTATGACTACTTTTTAAAACATTATTTTACTGTTTTTCTGAGTGTCCTGAGAAAAGCACTGAGAAATCCAAGACCTTGCCTGATTTGTTGTAAAATAAACGATTACTCTAATTTATTAATTAAAAAGTTATAAATTAGAATAATTAGTAATAAAGTGATACATCATTTTATTTATATCTAAATTCTGAAAAAATATAAATAATAATAATAAAGTAACTGGTTTTACTCTAATAAAAATATTTAGCATCACTGAGTCAACAGAAATATATTAATTTATACCAACAACAAAACTATTTTTTATGGGTTAAAGAGGTAGTTTCCCCTAAAAGATTAGATAATTTACTCACCCTCAAGTTGTTCCAAACTTGTATTATTATTTTTTCTCCCGATGAACACAAAAGAAGATATTTTGATGCATGGTAGCCATTGACTTTCATAATATTTTCTCGAAAATATCTTCTTTCGTGTTCAACAGGAGACAAAAAACTCATACAGGTTTGGAACAGCTTGATGGTGAGTAAATTATGACAGAATTTTCATTTTTGGGTGAACTATCCAATTGAATAAAGTAAAAAAAAAAAGAAGCTTTTTAATGTAACAATTTTATCACTTTTTAGAGTGGATTAGAATCATTTAAAAATATTCGGGCAAACAGAAAGTGAAGTGAGACAAAACACAACCCTTTGTTTACACTGAGAAAATTGTGCCGCCACCTCATTAAAACCTCCTAAGTCTTCCTAATACTGCAGTAATTTAAACACTGAGACCATTAACACTGCTCTAACACACTGTGATTGACAGCAGTGAACTGGATCTTCGAGTTCTTTCTCTAGTCTAGACCAACCAATGATCGTTCCACTACAAGCCATTCAACACGAGGCACAGAGAATGAAATCACCCCGATCACTTCGTTGACCCAAACTCATTAATCCTACAGTTTATTTATTCAAAATCGAGGCATGTTCAACATGGCTCCCATTGAAAATGGAAAACTTTATTTAATGGATTTACACCTTGTGCCCAGAAAGAGATTAAACAAAAGAGAAAATTGATTTGGTAGCTTCGGGAAATGTAAAGCGAGCCGCATGTTCACATCAGCCGAGCTTCACCTTTGTTTTAAGGCTCTACGTGGGGCCCTAATGCAATGTAAAAGAGAGCTTATCGATCTTCTGGCCAGAGCTCCCTACTAAGCCATCTATCAAAACACATTCGTTCCATGCTTGGGACGCCAATATTGACCGCTGCACTCGCTATTTCAGAACCGCAAATTAACCTAGGAGCTCTCTGGATAGGTGATGAACTCATCCCACTGCTAACGGTCTGAATATCAGCACAGAGGACTAGTTTTAGGACACACTACCCGAAGCATCCCACAAGATGATCATTTAACATAAAATGAGAGTTTTAACTGAACACATTACACAGACAAGCTGCATGTATCCTTCCAGGTGCTGAAAAAGCCCCCAGTTCATGATACTCCCATCCAGGGGGTTTGATGCAGTTTTTAATAGGCTACTCTTTTTTTTACCTGTAGCGCGGAGGCGCGATAAAAAGCCAATAAAGTGCTGCTTCGTCATTGACAAACGCTATAAGACATTTGCAAGTTTTGTTTCCTATTGGATTGTAGGTAAACATCCACCTCATCCAGGCTCTTTTTGTTTTCGGTCTTATGAAATATCCTGTACAAATGAGTGAACTGTCCAAATGAATGAAAATTAATCGCAAACAATTTCAGACCTTTTCGCAAATCCGTTTGACCAACTGCATCAAAAGTGCGATTGATTTGCGAATCTTTATCTGGGCCTTATGCATTTCGGATTGCTTATCTGAATGAAAAACAAACCAAAAAGGTAATTGCGACTTTTTATCTCACAATTCTGACTTTTTCCTCGCAAATTGCGAGTTTACATTTTTTTTCTCAAACTCAAAGTTTATGTCTTGCAATTCTGACATTATAACATGCAATTGCGAGTTTATATGTCAAAATGTATAAATATATTATTATTATTAATAGTGAGAAAAAAAGACGCAACTACCTTTTTTTATTTTTTGTTCAGTGGTGAAAACAGGCTTTTATACTTAGCAACTGCAAGAAATAAGACAAAAAAATGCATAATAAATCAATAAAATAGCCACAACTTCTAAGAAACCCTCAGTCCTTTGAGAGCTCCTGAAGTCTTATGCATTTAGTATTGCGTGTTAGCTGAACACTAATAGGAAGAGAAACAATGCTGTTGGATTTCCTCATTTGAATGCTATCTGGATGACCGTGAGTTTATAGAGGTCAAAGTCTTTATTCTTAAGAATGGTCTTGTAAGTCATCCGAGTCGTATTAATATCAACAAATCTTTTTTTGGAAGCCTCATTTAATCATGACTGACTTTGTAAACATGTAGTTGGGAGTATATTCTCAGATATCAACAGCCAAAGTCTGTGTTTGTTTTAAGGGGAACGGCGCTGAAACTCGCACCTGATTGTCATCTCATTGATTGGAACATCTAACTGAAATTACCCTCTTTACAGAGCTGATTATTCTACAGGTTCACATACTACTTCCGGCTTTTATGAACAAAAACATGCTCTGTGGCTTGCACACAAATTAAGCTACATTCATAACAGAAGGGCTCGACACTTTCTACAGTAGCACCACTCTGTGAGGTTTACAATCGTTCATATATCAAAAAACACAGACAACTCTAAAGTGTGCATTACTCTCTTCTCTCTCTTTCTGCGTCACTGGAGAACTTCATAATTACAAATCATGGAGAAGGATTACGGCGTGGTGATGGTAAAAGAGCGTTTTCCAAATGTGACAGTCGTGGAATTACCTTGCCATTAAATTTACAGAACTGTCAGCATCCAGTCAGCACAGCTCATTATTGAAATGTTGATTGTAAGCCACTAAATCCACATTAAAATGCTGAACAGAGAAGTGAAAAAATAAAAGATATTGCTATGCAACCTCAACTAAAAACAATAACAACAGAATGATACTATGAGGCTCAAGTGCCTGATGTATCATTACAGCCTCTTAATATTTAAATATCATAAAGAATCAATATTTAATGGAAGCTTTAATGAATCCACATTTTATGCACCTGAGAATCACACTATATGGGTCGGTCAAGGTGCTTCTTGCACCTTTGGGCAAGGTCCACAGGTCCACTCTGTCTGTAGATTACAAAACGTTATGTCAACTATGAAGTTATGTCTGTTACATGACATTTGTATTTATGAATAATACATGATCTGGGAAGCACTAACAGAGACTGTGTTATTTCGAAGCCACTTGTTGAAAAACACAATTTCTTGTTAAAAAATGAACTTAAATATGCGTTTTGCGCGTGTGTTTTGATTAAGAACTGTGGAAGTTGTTTCTGATTAGAATGTTAATGAAGTAGTTCTTAAATACTGGTGCTTCATATCATAAGTAGGCTACAGAAACCGTCAAATGTGAGAAAGTAACGTCTCCTAACGTGGTATGATTCCTTGACAGTTATTATGCATATTTCTTATACACCCCAAGCATTCGTTTCATAAAAGACTAAAAGGCTGTCTAACAAATGAGCGCACTATTTAATATATAGCTCCCATATAAGGACACTTTTCTCTTTTAAGCACTGTGTGATTCATAGCAGTCCAAACATTTCGGTGTATTCATCTCTACCACAGAAATCACACAGACTAATTAATAGTTTTCAGCATTCAAGGGCTATTATAAAGCGCACTAATGATGCATGAATCACTCACCATTTCTGTGAGGAGCGCGCAGGTCAAAACCATGGCACGACTCTGAATCCTCCCGTGGAAATTCACATCTTCGCATGAAAGAGTGGCGCTTTAGGAAGAAACGGACAACTTCTAGGCTTCACCGGGTTTACTGCACGTCCGCTGTCGCCGGTGAGCACAGTTGTGGGAGTTTAACGTGTGAAGGCAATGTCCGCGCAAACTAGTTCCGTGGCTCAGCGGTCAGTCCAGGAGAGCCGAGCGTGAGCGCCCTTCAGTTTGCACAGTGAAACGCAAACTGAAGTCTCAAGTCCCTCCTCTTTCACACCACTTCCACCTCCAATGTGTATGTTGCCCTTTTCAAGAAACGCGTGTCCAGTGTCGCTGTTATGCGTGTCTACAACACGCAAGTCAAGAAGCACGCGCGTTTGCGTTTCAACTAGGCGTGCAGTGTGCACGTAATAGCCTACTCAACACATAATCAGGGTAGTATTTTAACAATCACAACGCATTGCAAACTTTCCCCCCTGTAATGCATACGATACACATAGCCTATTTGTGTAGTCAATTAAAAGAAATAATTATTAATGATCATTTAGACGTTTGTGTGAAACTAACCTCAAGCTGCTCCAGAGGATCTGCGACTATAATAAGTAACTCTTTAAATATGAAAACATCTGCTATATGACTTGCGTTTACTCATTTAAATAGCACGCTGCAATAAATAGGAATCTTAAACTAAATACAAACATATTTATATTTACATATATAACGAATGGAAAATAGATTTCCCCATTTATGATCCTCCATACAATAGAGCTAGGCTATTAATATGATAAAACTGTATTAAAACAGACTTTTAATGTAAAAAAAAATAGCACACTAAAAGTTAAAATGATTTCATTTAATCAGAATAGTATCAAATATTCTGAAATGCCAGCTGATATCACCAAATCAAGATAAAATATCAAATAAAAATCGGATGTCCATTTGACTTGGCAATTTTAGTGCGTCTCACTGCTTTTACATTGTCTTAAGGTGATTTTTACATAATATATTTATGTATATTACATTATGTACTTTTCCAGAACAAGGACTCATTATACATTTGAGTGGTATTAAGGAAGATAAAGACATGCAAAGGGGAACCGAAAACAGCACACAACTGAACAGAAACTGGAACTAGAGACATCAATAGCATGACATGTCAGTCACTTTCATTTTTTTTCTATTGTTGCAGTAAAACATGGATTTGCTCTACTCCCTTGATCCTCTGTATCTACCCCTTTTAATCTGCATGTCTCACAACCTTTGTCAGCGTCTCTAATCTATATATAGCTTCAAAAAATGCATAGGTTTACATAAGGCATATCAAGCTTGAAAGGTCAGGTCCAACAACTCTTATTACACACTCACATTATTTGACAAAAATAAGTTATACAATCTTGCAGAAAAAAATATAACTGTAATAAATGAATCTCAAATCCAACCCTGACGAAAAGACCAGCATATGTTGTGCTTTGAATGCTGATGTGCTATTGTCTTCACTGTGGGTGTTTAACCAGCATAATTTAAACTGAACCAGCACAGGAATTCTTATTTATCTAAGTTATTTTAAAGCAAGAAACGGGCACCTTTTAATAAGAACAAATCTACAGAATTCAGAAAGTAGAACTACATGAAAATAGAACATAAAACCACCAAGGTCCCATAGTCTTGTCAACAAGACCTTGTTGATGTGGTAAAGAGTCAAGAGGACATGAGAACCGGAGGTCTCCCGAAATTATTTCCTGGAGGAATGAATGATATTTTTGAAAAGGCTTCATTAAGACAGCATGTTTTTTCTCCATGCACTGAGCCTCACACATTTTTCTTCTCGTTTTTTCGTGTTCTCTCTTTGTAACTGATATTGCAGTCCAGTCCAGTCATCAGTCAGACAGAACCATTATTATGCCTCCGGTACTCTGGCTTGCCATCTATAAATTGGATGGCACTTTTTACTAAATCAACAAAAACAGAGAGGCTGGTGTGCTGAGAGTGAGCAAGCTCTGCTTACAGTAGCATTCAGTTCATTATATGTTATGAATGGCACTATGAGTAAACCTTCACCTTAGAGCTGTAACATATCCCCCCGCACAAAGTATATAATTCTCTTGCATTCAGATCTTTCTGCTCTGTGATGTGTAGAGCCTATATTGTTCCTGTGAAATCTCACTCCCACTCCTCCAGCAGAGTGGCAGAAAAATTGAAAAAGATCCTCTTCAAAACAGTCACTTTTCTGTTTGGCATCCTGGTACAATGCTACTTGCGTTACTAGAGAAATGTGCAAATGCTGGTATTTCTCTTCATTATGGAAAATAGGTCGACTGCTTCCCTCTAGGTGTGTGTAAAGGGTGAATGAACAGCCAGCACATTCAAATGTTAGTCATATATCTTTCATGATTGTGTGTGCACCTGTTTGTGCCCGACGTGAAGTATATATTAAAAGTTTGCTCTTGAGCTATCTTTATACCACCAGACAAAGCAAATATGATAAGAGTTTTATTTTCTTAATCAATTAAACTGATGCCAGTTCAAGGTCTGAAACATCTATGCAATGGTGTGTTCCATTTATCTGATGTTGAAAATTCCAAGTTTTCAGTAGGAACTTTTAACTTTTGAATTTTAAACCCGACTTCAGAATCCAAACTGGCTACTCAGCACATCAACAGAAGTAATATATTGATAATTAGCACTTCTGTGTCTCAATAAACTCAGTGGTGCACACATCCGTGGATACTTCAGTTCTATCAGTGCAAAAAAGCTTTCAATGTGTTTTTATCAACTGTTATTTTAACATATTTTAATGTGTCATTACTTTCCAAAATACGCCAGACCATAATTCATACCACAGTGTAAGTGCATACTCCATTCTTAACGTTGCTTAGGGTGCTATAACAGTTATTATAAAAAAAAAAAAAATGGGCCCAACGGCCACAAAAGAGCACCATAAAATGACAAATGGAACATCTCATTTTGATGAGCTTCAAAGACACACACACAACCACCATCACAAGCATGCAATATGCATTCAAGTGTAAAATTTGAGATGTCTATCACTTATAGCTTTTTTTTTGTTTTTGTTTTTTTTTTAAAACATCTGCTATATGACTTGTGTTTACTCATTTAAATAGCACGCTGCAATAAATAGGAATCTTAAACTAAATACAAACATATTTATATTTACATATATAACGAATGGAAAATAGATTTCCCCATTTATGATCCTCCATACAATAGAGCTAGGCTATTAATATGATAAAACTGTATTAAAACAGACTTTTAATGTAAAAAAAAAATAGCACACTAAAAGTTAAAATGATTTCATTTAATCAGAATAGTATCAAATATTCTGAAATGCCAGCTGATATCACCAAATCAAGATAAAATATCAAATAAAAATCGGATGTCCATTTGACTTGGCAATTTTAGTGCGTCTCACTGCTTTTACATTGTCTTAAGGTGATTTTTACATAATATATTTATGTATATTACATTATGTACTTTTCCAGAACAAGGACTCATTATACATTTGAGTGGTATTAAGGAAGATAAAGACATGCAAAGGGGAACCGAAAACAGCACACAACTGAACAGAAACTGGAACTAGAGACATCAATAGCATGACATGTCAGTCACTTTCATTTTTTTTCTATTGTTGCAGTAAAACATGGATTTGCTCTACTCCCTTGATCCTCTGTATCTAACCTTTTTAATAAGTGTATATCAAACCTCTGTCAGCATCTCTAATCTATATGTAGCTTCAAAAAATGCATAGGTTTACATGAGGCATAGAAATCTTTGCTCAAAAAGCTTGAAACTCTTATTACATATTTACACCATGCGAGAAAAATAAGTTATACAACCTTGCAGAGAAAATATAGCTGTAATAACAAATGAATGTCAAATCCAACTCTGATGAAAAGACCAGCATTCGCTGTGCTTTGAATGCTGATGTGCTATTGTCTTCACTGTGGGTGTTTGGGGGGGGGGGCATCTAATTAAATATGATGGTGAAGGAATAGTTCACTCAAAAATTATAATTCTGTCGTTGTTTACTCACCCTCATGTCTCTCTCATGTATAGAGAAACCCCCCCAGAGATAAAAACCCTGACATTTCTCAAGTTATCTTTTTTTCTCCAGCTATGACATACAACTTCCAAGGTAAATAAAATGCAGCACAAGTACTGTATGTGAATGCAGATGCTTCCAGCAACACAATTTGTGTAGGGATGCACACATTTTACTCACATATCGGTTACTGACTTCAAATATCGGCCAATATTAGATATTTAACTTTGCATACTGTGCAATTATTAGCAAATCTCAAAACTAAAATATATTGTAATTATAATTCTGTCATAATTTACTCATCCTCTCATAATTCCTTTCTTCTGCGAAACCCAAGATATTTTGAACAATGTTGGTAATTGGCTTCCACTGTTTAGAGATAAAAACCCTGACATTTCTCAATTATATTTTCCCCCCCAAAGTTTTTATTTTTAATTAATTTTTTTATTTTAACTATCCATTTAACTGGATAAAGAGCTGTTTCCCTTCAACATTTAGGTCCCTAGAGTAGCAACGTGTTAAAGAATAACAGCAAATGTTCATCAATTGCTATTGTTAAGTGACCTCTGTCGTTACGCAAGCGTCTAGTTAATGTCATCTCCAAACAACCTTCTTAATGGATAATGAAATAATGACTGACATATTAGAAAGGGCTCCATCTTCAGCTGCTTCCAGACACTACTTAGCACTTGACCCACATGTTTTATTGACTCCGAGTTAAAGATGTCGATATTGATGGCAGGCTGCTAGGTCATGCCCTTCCTCGCAGTGGCCGGTGTCAGAGCGCACTGGTTTGGTCTGGTACAATTCTTTTGATGGATGCAATCAGGGGCCTGTGATTTGCTTGAGATGAGAGAAGTTAGCGACTCCCCAGAGAGAATAAAAGAAAGATCGGGGAGCATAAAGGAAGAGATGAGGCTGAAAAACACTTCTCTGACTCTTCTGCCCTTCCACGCTATTACCCACACCTGGCTAGGATTTCAGAAAAAGCATCTGCCAATGCTTAAGGCAGCAAATATTCCTTCTGAACCGTGAGGGTTTGCTGTACCCAGAGGAATCAAGTCTGATTCAGAAGTTATGCTGTGCAATATTATTGTCCTGGCACCAGGGACAAACAAGGATAGATTTGAAGCTCAGTTGCTTGAACTTGTTTGGATGGCTAAAATTTTCCATCTCACTGTACTTTACAAGCTCTTAGCTTATGATGCACACCGAGCACAAAGTGAAAACCAAACGGGATAATGTGTTTGTGTATTTGCCCAGACTATTAAGTGACCAAGTGGTTCTTTCTTAATGATATTTAATGTCTCACCCAGACAAATGCATTTAGACTATGGGATACTGGCTTTTAGCTGATCGTCTCTTGGTTACGAATGTAACCATAGTTCCCGGAGGGAACGAGACGCTGCGTCGGAAATGCGTTGGAAATGCCAGACTTGCCTAGTGTGGAAGAGCACAGCTAAGGCGAGAGAAAGGAGCCAGGAGTGGCGCAGAATGCAGGAAGGCACCCCTAAAGGAGAGGGGAAATCAGAGGACTTGAGGCTATGAAAAAGCTTCCTGAACCACTGCTTAGCATAAACTTCTCTGGCCAGAGGCCTCAGCCTCAGCACACCGTGGAGTAAATGTGTAACTAGTGGGTGTCTGCCCAATGACTGGCCACCGACACATAGACTTTCAAGGTGGAGTGGGTCAACCCTGCAGAGAAACGGCCCTGCAGGAACTCCAGCACTGTACCAACTGGGCAGTAAACTGGGTCGAGCTGGTGGTCTCTGCACCAAGAAGTGAAAGATTCCGCTTCAGGGCATACAGTTTCCTTGTAGAGGGAGCTCTGGATTGGAGAACGCTCTCAACAACCTTGGTTGAGAGACAGGAAGGTGCGAGTTGTGCCCGCCCCAGGGGCCACACCCACACTTCCACAGCTCCGGGCGGGGGTGAAGATAGTATCCTCCGCCTGTGAGAGGAGATCCCTCCTGACGGAAATCTCCCATGGAGAGCCGTCGAGAAGGAAAATCAGGTCCGAGAACAATCGTGGAGTAAATGTGTAACTAGTGGGTGTCTGCCCAATGACTGGCCACCGACACATAGACTTTCAAGGTGGAGTGGGTCAACCCTGCAGAGAAACGGCCCTGCAGGAACTCCAGCACTGTACCAACTGGGCAGTAAACTGGGTCGAGCTGGTGGTCTCTGCACCAAGAAGTGAAAGATTCCGCTTCAGAGCATACAGTTTCCTTGTAGAGGGAGCTCTGGATTGGAGAACGCTCTCAACAACCTTGGTTGAGAGACATGAAGGTGCGAGTTGTGCCCGCCCCAGGGGCCACACCCACACTTCCACAGCTCCGGGCGGGGGTGAAGATAGTATCCTCCGCCTGTGAGAGGAGATCCCTCCTGACGGAAATCTCCCATGGAGAGCCGTCGAGAAGGAAAATCAGGTCCGAGAACAATACTCGGACCGGCCAGAATGGGGCTACCAACAGTAGACAGACCCCGTCCCAGCACACTCTCTCCAGAGCTCCCGGGAGCAGAGTGATCGGGGAAAAAGGCGTACAGACGAAGCCTCTGTCACATCTGTACCATAGTGTCCAGTCCGAGAGGAGCTGGATAAGTCAGAGAGAACCAGAGGGGACAGTGCGATGTCTCTCGAGTCGCAAACAGGTCCACCTGAGCCTGGCCAAAAACTCTCTATATCTGTTTCACCACCTCAGGGTGAAGTCTCCATTGCCCGGGCCTCGGCCCCTGCCTCGACAGGATGTCTGCTCCCATATTGAGATGCCCAGGAATGTGAACTACGCTCAGCGAGAGTACCACACAAGGATCTGGTGCGCCTGCCTGTAAAGGGAGCGCGAACGCAGACCTCCCTGGTGGTTGATTTAAGAATCCGCCGCTGTGTCGTCGGTGTAAGTGTTTACTTAGCGGAGAACGTGTTTCAATGCTAGAAACAGCCAGCATATCCAGGCAGTTGAAGTGCCACGTGAGATGGCGGCTGCTCCACAGACCGCGGTCTGAGCGGCCACTCATGACCGCTCCTCAAACGGTGAGGGACGCGTCCATTGCTAGCATTACGCGGCGACAAGGAGCTCCCAGCACCAGGCCCTGAGACAAGAACCAAGCTTACTCCACATGTCTAAGGCACGTAGGCATCGCCGCGTGACCTTGAGCATGCGGAGCGGGTTTCCCCTCAGGGAGAACCCCTTGGTCTTGAGCCACTACTGTAGGGGTCTCATGTACAGCAAGCCAAAAGGTATCACGTTGGACGCAGCTGCTATCAGACCCAGCAGTTTCTGGAACTGCTGACAGTGAGTGACCGGCCTTCTCTCACTCTCGCGACTGCAGTGAGGATCGACTCAAACCGAGCAGGAGACAGACGTGCCTGCATCGTGGTCGAATCCCACACCACACCTAGATAAGTGGTTCTCTCTACTGGAGAAAGCACACTTTTCTTGGCATTAAGTCTAAACCCCAGCTCTTACAAGTGAGCGTGAATGACATCTCGATGCCGAACCGCCATCTGCTCAGATTGAGCTAATATCAACCTCCACAGTAAAGCTGCTCATTACAATATTAGGCATAATATGCTTGTGTAATTGACGCTTGTGCAACTGGCGAGCTCATCGACGCCCTCCATATCAAACTCCTCGGAGGAAGACAGGCGGAGCGTCGAGCCCTCTCAAAGATCCGCAGCGTGGGCTTCCGAACCCCGAGAGCGGGCGCTGGATCTGGTAGGTGAGGAAGAAGATAGGGACTCGCCCGTCTACATTCTCTCCACCGGATCCATATGCGAACCCCACGAGCACAGCCGCCGCTCCGCCTCGGGGAAAACGCTGGTGAAGGCTCCCTCCTCAAAGAGAGCCTTCCGAGAGCAAAGCAAGGCAGTAACAAACGCTCGCCATGCGGGCAGTCAGCTCCCTTGAGACTCCACGTGCTTCACTCCCAAGCAGACAACACACAAACTGTGTGTGTCCCCACCCGAAAAATATAGCTCGGGCAGGGAGGAATACACAGCCTGAATGCTGTCTGCTCTTGCCCAAATGCTTCTTTTTGCTGAAGCTTGGCATAATGGAGCTTATAAGTGGACAAACAACACTATATAAGACTCACAAACAGATATCGACTGACACACATACAGAGCACTTGCTGAATGACAAAAAGCTGACGCCGGTTCCACCGCACGTGCTTTTATAGCTTCCTGGTTGCAACGTCACCCGCCCATGACGTCTTGACCATCTATTGGACTGATTTCATATGTGATTCAGAGCATGGTCACACTAGGGGCGTTCCCAAAGCGTTTCTGACGCAGCTCGAGTTCCTGAAGGGGAACTACATTGCAGCCATTGCACTTTTATGGAGCATCTTGCCTTTTCACAGAATTCACTTTGGAATTTGTAGCAACATTAAATTTACAGGGTCTACCGAAATGACAAAAAAAAGTAATAATAATAATAATTACATAAATTATATAAATTAAACATTATTATATCACTATAAATCTAGTTTCGATCCACATTTACATTTGTATTCACATTTGCAAATGTATTTTGGCATATGAAGTTTTAAACTAAACATATTTTCAATTGCAAAAATATATTTCAATGACACAGTTTACAACAGGGTATTTTGGCATATTCTGCAAGTTTAGATGAGGACATGCTCACTAATCAGCGACTGTAATATTAAGGCAAAGCTTCTTTTGCAGCGGTAAATGATATGCAAGAACTGAATTCCCACAGTGTGTCTTAGAAAGGATAAATCATGAAAAACAAACTCATAACACCATACACAAGCCTGCCTGATGAGCCAGACGTGAACTCTGA
The DNA here is from genome assembly GCF_001515645.1 of Sinocyclocheilus grahami. NCBI lineage: Eukaryota > Metazoa > Chordata > Actinopteri > Cypriniformes > Cyprinidae > Sinocyclocheilus > Sinocyclocheilus grahami. The sequence goes on along the minus strand of NW_015505429.1, from coordinate 993,630 downwards.
TGCTGGATGTTTGTATGTTTGTTGTGCCGGACAGTGTAATCGACTTTGATCATCTTTTTTTCTCCTGAAGTTCACAGCTGTGTCTGTGTCCAGATCTCTGGTCTTTTAATGTTAGCTGATCAACATCAAACAAATGACAAAAAACTGCTTCTCTATATACAGTAACAACCGGCTTCAGCTTCTCAGCATCCACCTACACATCTTTGTTTGTGCGTGCGTCTGATCCAAATTGATGTCGTTGCATATGCGCTGTGTGTCCGATACAAGTCTGGATGCCAAATATTTGTATGTTTGTTGTGCCGGACAGTGTAATCGGCTTTGATCATCTTTTTTTCTCCTGAAGTTCACAGCTGTGTCTGTGTCCAGATCTCTGGTCTTTTAATGTTAGCTGATCAACATCAAACAAATGACAAAAAACTGCTTCTCTATATACAGTAACAACCGGCTTCAGCTTCTCAGCATCCACCCACACATCTTTGTCTGATCCAAATTGATGTCGTTGCATATGCGCTGTGTGTCCGATACAAGTCTGGATGCCAAATAGACCTTTTAGTAAATAGATGGGAGAATATAAATACAACTTTTGATGAACTAAGATTACTGTACTTGTCATTCACTCAAAATACAGAGGGGAGTCTGACAGACCGCTGTAATAAGTTACATTATTTTGCTGTTTGCCGTTGTCAGGCATGGTCTTGGCAGGCAAGAGTAGAGGTCTAATTAAAGTTTCAAATGCAAAATTATTTATGCAAATGCAGCGGGAAGGGCACAAGTGAAACAGGCTGAGTGTCCTTACTTGCAGTGCCATAGTAACAGAGAGATTGCGTTAAGAGATTTGTAAACTGGGAATCGAGGTTGTATCATGACATTTAATCCCTGTATAATCATGTGTGGCTAAATGTCATTTCTCCAAACACTTCATACAGCATGTAGGATCAAGAGGTCATTTATTTCACATAATTCAAACAACTTTTGCAATCCAAAATGTGGCAAACAAAACACTTTCACAGTGCAAAATATACTGTATATACATATATTAGGGATGTGCATCTCTATAACTGAGGCCGATGCAATACACATCTCGATGCATAGCCAACGATACGATACAGTAAAGATACATATGAAGCAGCTACAGGAATTGGGATATAAATAAATCTTTTATACCAATGCAAATAACTTGTAACCAATGCATACTTTTTTAAATACGATACATTGCATTATTGACTTTTGTGCCGATGCACCAATGCAAATGTGTATTCAGATTGATTTCAGAAGGATCATGTGACACTGAAGATTGGAGTAATGATGCTGAAAATTCAGCTTTGCATCACAGGAATAAATTACATTTTAAAATATCAAATAGAAAATAGCTATTTTAAATTATAATAATATTTCACAATATTACTGTTTTTACTGTATTTTTGATCAAGTATATATAGCCTTGGTGAGCATATGAGACATCAATAAAACATTTAAAAATCATAATGTTTTCAAACTTTTCACACACACACACACACTAGATAAATATATATAAAGGAAAACCTAAATAAAAAACAGAATAAAACAGAATATAAATAAAACAGTAATAATGGCAAATTCTGTAAATTTTAACTTTTTTTAAATATATAATTACACTATTATATTTACAATAAATGACACCATTTTATACTCCACTGACCCCCTTAAATTTCAAGACTCCTGCACTAGGAGCAATAAATATTATACAATTGCTGGCAGAGAGTATGTAACCTGTGAGATAACCCTGGCGTTTTTCTCATAAGATTTAACCAAAAGTCTCCATTTGTTCTCCATCAATCCCACAGCTGTCTGGGAGAAACATCTGAGATATTAAAGATATCTCCATTGAGGTTTTATATTCTATAGGGTGTTATTTAATCGTTCCATGTAACACTCTCTCTCTTGATAAGCTGATTTTCACAATGTCAATCAATCACTGACAGAAACTAGTTCAATCTCATTTTTTACTTCCTTTTGATGCCAGTCGATTAGGGAGGAAGGCAAAAATTTTTTTAAATTTACTTAGTTAAATGATAATATTCCGCATTCATTCAGCACAACTGACAAAAATACCAGCACGGTTAATATGAGAGGAGAGTGACATACTTGATTACTCATTCACTGCAGCTGCAGAGCTCGTGCGTTGTGCATTATGAAGTCTGTGACAGTCTGTCTGCAATAAAGCTGAAATACTTCAGTATCATTTGTGATCATTTCAATGTTCTACCGTAACTCAGAACGCTGTTTCTTTTTATACATACTTGCAATGCTACTTGCAATTACAGCAGGCGGGTCAATGCATTCAGTAAGAAATAACAATCCCACATGAATAAGATGTACAAGCGGTCACGTCCGCTTAGACTTCTAAGTAACTAGAACACAATGTACAAGCTTTCGGCCTATAGAAATGCAGTTGCTCAGACTTTTCCAGTCGTTTCACTGGCACTGTTGGTGGGCAGCAATGCATGAGGATAATTAACTCAATGATCTAACTGTGCAAGAATGACTAAGATCTGTAAAAATACCTTCTCTTTATGAGGCCTGTTAGCTGCACACTGAGTTTACATAATTGTTCGAGAAATTATAGTCACCCCACATGCACTTTCAAAGACTGCAGGTATATTTTATTTTGTTTGCTCCATCAGTGGTTCTCAACTGCACTTTAAGAAAAAGATACTGATAATTTTCTTCTAGGACATTATCAGAACATTTCCTTCCTTCAACCCTAAAAGACAAAACAACGCAATGCATAATTCAAAATACAGGTAAAACAACTGTGGAAAATTCCTTCATCTCAACAGAACCTTATGCCCTGTTTTTACAGACTTTTTATGCTTTTATATCTAGGAGGCCCATTTCTGACACTGAATAGAAAATAATAAAGGGTAAAAGGTTTCTTGCAATTCTGATTTTTTTCAGAACTGCGAGATATAAACTCGCAAGTGAGAGCTATAATGTCCAGTTCTGAGGAAAAAAGAAAAGACTATTTTCTTACAACTGCAGGTTTATATCTTGCAATTCTGAGAAAAAAGTCAGAATTGTGGGTTAAAATGTCACAATTATCTTTTTATTTTTTATTCAGCGGTGGAAAGAAGCTTCCAAATATATCAGACATTATGTGGTGACCCAAACCCAGCAGCAGAATTGTTTATCAGACAAAAGTAATTGATTGATGAAAGACTGAAGAATGTATTGATACACAAACTCAAAAAAAAAATAAAAAATAGCTGAATAGGAAAACTGGCAATTTATAGGATATTACATGCATGATTGGTACTGTATATTGGCATTGCTTGATATTTGATATTTAATTGTCCATGCTTATTTGTCCTATAAAAAGCACTAATCATTTAATAACCATGTAAAATGCAATCTATAGCACATCTCAAAATGATCATTCTTTTTTCATCTCATAAATTATAATGCTATCAATCATGATGATATTGTGATGCCTAAAGTGTATTTAATTTTTTTCCCCAAATGTCCATGACCCACTATTTGAGAAGCACTGTCATAAAACAAACACCTTAGAAATTCACCCAGTTCAATTTATGTTGACTGAACAATTCAATGTGTGTGTTTTGTTCTCTTTGGAAGAAACTACGGGCCGTCCACTTTTCTTTGAGAGCAAACCTCTCATCATCCTTTGTGAGATGAGTCAGGTCAGGGTCAGCACAGACGCTCATAAAGCTAGCTGATTTTAAATCGTTTTTTTTTCACTTCCACCCAAAACAGATAACATTTGCGGACAACATAGAAGCCGAACGGCATGACAAAACGCAACCTTGACAGGGAATAGATTTGAACGAATATTTATCTATAAATTTATTCGGCAGACAATGCGTTTTGTTCTGCTGAGTTAATTGGGTGTCATTTATCAAGCGTGGACAAACAACTGTGCTGATATAACAAGTGCAGAGTTGTGCCAAAAGACACACAAAGAGATGTGACAAATTCACAAGAGCCGCGTCCACACAACAAAAGCCTGGAGTGAGTCCACAGAGGCCTGTTAGGACCAAGCGAAACTTCCACACTGATGAGTTTGTGGAACTGTTAGCTAATGCTAGCGCTCTCTCCCACCTTCAATACCACGACTGAGGTGCCCTTGAGCAAGGCACCGAACCCCTAACTGCTCCCCGGGCGCCGCAGCATAAATGGCTGCCCACTGCTCCGGGTGTGTGTTCACGGTGTGTGTGTGTGTTCACTGTTGTGTGTGTGCACTTAGGATGGGTTAAATGCAGAGCACTAATTCCTAGTATGGGTCACCATACTTGGCCACACGTCACGTCACTTAATGTGAAGACTGAATCTAGTAAGCCTGAACATTCAAAGTAACCATAATTTGACATTACAGCATCTCATTCATACCCTCCATATAGGACAGATTTCATACTGACTGAAGAGCAAGTGCTTGAAGTATATTCATGAACAGTATTTCCACAAGTAGT
>NW_015505429.1:980628-986614 GCF_001515645.1 Sinocyclocheilus grahami | reverse complement strand
GATAGATAGATAGATAGATAGATAGATAGATAGATAGATAGATAGATAGATAGATAGATAGATAGATAGATAGATAGATAGATAGATAGATAGATAGATAGATAGATAGATAGAATTATGCTTAGATATAAGATGCAGGAAAAAATGCAACAAAAAAAACTCTATTTCATTCATTTTTCTTACTCAGCTGGCAAATATTCAAGATATGCCAAGATATATTCTGTGAAAGAAAGTCTTAATATCTTATGCAAGTTTGCTTTTCAAGAAACTGCTTCTTGTTAAGGATGTTTAGATGGTTTTACTTGAAGAAAGTTTTTGTTGTTGTTGTTGTTGTTTTCCACAGCAATTTCACAAGGCTGTGTAAGCTAATGCTGACTACACAACATTAAACACATTCAAAATTGTGCAATACGAGCAATAAGCTAAGTGCCTGTGAATGAAAAGTTCTGTGTGACTGTCTTAAGGCATCTCAGAGGTTGTTAGCACTGTTACGACTTGGCAGCTGGAAGTAGATCTTGTCTGTCTCTGAGTAAACAGGCTGACAAAACTAATCAGTTTGTGTGGCTTCAAACTGCAGGGGAGATGGAGAGAGAAGTCCAGACATAGGCTGCCTGCATGTCAAAACAACTATACATGTGCAGATTATACAACACAACAGCCCGATTGCTGGTACTGACAAAATACAGACAAAAAGAAATTAATCAAATCAGGGTCGGTCAGAAACACTGTTCAAAAACTGATCACAGCTAATGCAATAAACTCTGAGGTCTGAAAAATGCAGCGGGTAAAATGCATTGCCCCCTTAATCCATCAAAATGCAGAATTTTTTCCATGTGACCATAAATTAAAAATCATATCGACCTGCCTGTGATGAATAGACACATGGAGGAAAAGTGATAAGCTTTATGCTGAAAACTGTTTTTGAATATCAGTAAATTTTCAACATGATGTAAATGATTTGAAAATGTCATATTATACAGTAAATATACAACATTTCATTCAAATGTTTAAGGTCAGTAAGACTGCAAGAGTGCATTTGTTTGATCAAAAATACAGTATTTTAAAATGAAATTCATTCCTGTGATGCAAACCTGAATTTTCAGCATCGTTACTCCAATCTTCAGTGTCACATGATCCTTCAGAAATCATATTAATATGCTGATTTGCTGCTCAAGAAACACTTCTTATAAAAAAACAAACAAACTGTTTTTGCTACTTAATAAATTTGAGGAAACCGTGATACACTACAATTCATAAATTTGGGCTACATATACATAAGTAAAAAGAAAAATATATTAAGACATTTATTCAGCAAGTACACATTATTAAAAGTGAGAGTGAAAACATTTATAATATTACAAAAGATATCAAATAAATGCTGTTCAATGAACTTTCTATTCATCAAAATATCCTGAAAAAATACACAAAAATATTAAGCATAAAAACTAATAAGAACCATTATTCATAATTGAGCACCAATAATATTTGAGCAGCACATCAGCATACACTGAAAAAAATCATACTCAATTTTGACTAACTTTCAGCAAAATGTGTTTATTTAAATGAGGCTAAAATAAAATTGCAACCACTTACCTTAAAAAAAATTCAGTGTACTAGAATGATTTCTGAAGGATCATGTGACACTGAAGACCGGAGTAATGATGCTGAAAATTCAGCTTTGCATCACAGGAATAAATTATATTTTAAAATATATTAAAACAGAAAATACATATTTCAAATTGCTATAATATTTCACAATATTGCTGTTTTTACTGTATTAAGAGACTTGTTTATTTAAAAAACATAAGACTTATTTCAAAAACATAAAAAATATTCAAAACTTCTGACCATTAGTATAAGTACATATACATATACTTATTTTACCTGCATCTCCTTTAAAGTAAAGGTCAAAAAGTGGCACAGTTTACCCCACACTACCTATCTGCACTTAGACCTGACACTCTTTTTGCATTGCAGTTTCAAAACCGATGGTTTTACTCTCCCTGCTGTTCATACTAGACATCCTGTCCACCCACACTTACCCTTAATGAGATCCATAATGTGAGGAACAGTCACTACTTAACCCTGATCAGGAATGTAAATGCACAATATTAATGGAGCAAGCAAACTTCCCATCAGGGTAAAATGTACAAAGGCGCCTTTGACTCCCTGCTGAGCGCTTGCGTCTCTTCTTGAGCCATCCAGACTGAAGCACTTGCTCCTTTACCATCTCGAGGGGATAGAGTTTCTTTGATTGCACTTCTAACTCCGACTCTGTCCTCACTTTCCAGCTAGACAAATATTTTGCTACGTAGATGCAATCATTTTCGAAAGAATTGCAGGAAATGATTTCGGGAACTTGACGTGGACCAGAAGTTTTCAAAGTATCTCAGGCTCATTGTAACATGTGATTAAACAGCCTATTGCTGAGAACTAGTAGCATGATTACAGCGCAGATTATTCCCACAGACAAAGACTCAATAGTGTGTGTGGGTAGGTTGCAATGTAGGTGGAGAGAGCGAAATGAAATGCCACCACCTGTAGATATCATTCAGCTATGTGTAGAAGGCAGGAAGGTTGTATTATGAAACCTGTTATAATCATGAACTCTGCAGGGAGTGCAAAGACTAATTTTTCACACATCTCTCACACACTGATCTTCGTCTGTCCTGCAGCAAATATTCACCAGTGTCTGCTTGCCATCAAAACCACTTATTTTTCTGTAGTCTTGTCACAGCTTTAGCAATTCAATAATACTTTACATTAAGACTTGATTTGTTAACTACATTAGTTAACATGAACTAATGAACAGTACTTCTATAGCGTTTATTAATTTGATTTAAAAGTACAGTTCACTCAAAAAGCATTACATCACTTGCTCACCAATGGATGCTCTGCAGTGAATGGGTGCCGTCAGAATGAGAGTCCAAACAGCTGATAAAAACATCCCAATAATCCACAAGTAATCCACACCACTCCAGTCCATCAGTTAACGTGTGTTTGTAATAAACAAATCCATCATTAAGGCACTTTAACTTTAAACCGTCACTTCTGGCCAAAATAATCCATAATCCTATTCCATAATCTCTAATAATGCTTCCTCCAGTGAAGAAGTCCATCTCCTGTTATCCTCTCACATCAAAATCCACTGACATATTTGTTTAGAGCTGTTTTGGCTTGTAAACTGTGTTTGATCTGTGCATATTTCTCTCCTGATTCAGACGAGACAGCTTTTTCACTGCAGAAGGCAGTATTGGATTATACACATATTTTAGCAATGGTTTAAAATTAAAACGTCTTAATAATGCATTTATTACAAACACGCAGATTTTCACCTCACAAGGCGTTAACTGATGGACTGGAGTGGTGTGGATTTCTTGAGGATTATTGTGATGTTTTTATCAGCTGTTTGGACTCTCATTCTGACGGCACCCATTCACTGCAGAGGATCCATTGGTGAGCAAGTGATGTAATGCTACATTTCTCCAAATCTGTTCTGATGAAGAAACAAATTCATCTACATCATGGATGGCCTGAGGGTAAGTACATTTTCAGCAAATTTTCATTTTTTTACTGTTAAGTTTTTAATGTTAATGTTCAGTATTTGCTAATTAATTCTTGAATTGAGTCATATATATGCACATTAGTTAATGGAAGGAACATGAACAAACAATAAATAATGACATTTCTATTAAGTAACATTAAGAAAAATTAAGAAATGCTTTATATTAAAGTCCATTTAAACTAATGCATTAACTTATGTAGACAAAATACTTCCAAGGCACTCACGTTGTAAGATAAAAAGCTGGGCTTAAATCATTACAACTAGTTAAATGTAGATATACGCGTTTTAGCAAAACAGCCTTCTTCAGGACACACATCATTTGCTCAAACAGGAGCATTAACTAATTCTAACTAAGTGTTACCCTATAATGCATACACATACAAAGCATTTTTAACCGTCCAATCTATCTGATATCAATATGATGTGGCTCTCATGTGAATGAGACGCAGAAGGAAAACAACCTTGCTGGGAGGAAAAGCAGCATGGGTTTATGGGTGTGCGGTGCGTGTTTTATGAGCAGGGGCTAAAACTACAACCATCTGAACAAGGGTCATGTCTTTACAAAAGCTACACACGTCCGCCGCTGCCGTGCTGAGAAAAAAAAGTGTTTCTAATGTATCCCGAGCCCTTGAGACATAGCTATTCATAGTCCATTCAGCCAAATGTCACTGATGCAGGGTTACGTACAGGCTAGTCATCTACTAATGTCTCGTTCCTTTGGGTTAGTCAAAGTGAAAAGAGCAGAGTGGAAACTGTGTTTTGAAGAGGCACTTGCTGTTTATAGGGCTTCAAGAATGCAGATACCTGCATCCTGCATGTTGGAGGGCAGATTCCTGAAGCAAAGTATATGAGTCAGTCACTATTCTGGGCCTGCGTGCCTTGCTTGTTTTAGGATGCTTTTACATTAGAGCTTATGGGTGCAGAGTAAGTGCAAGTCATTAGTGTTTGGTGATGAGCTTTTGGCTTTAATTTTTTATATATAAAATCATAAACATTTTATGTGCAAAATGTTAATAATGGAAACAAAATAAGACGGATCGTGAAAATTGCATGTTATTTTTTATTTAGTACTGTCCTGAATAAGCTATTTCACATAACAGATGTTTACATATACTCCACAAGACAAAATAATAACTGAATTTATAAAAATGACCCCATTCAAAAGTTTACATACCCTTGAATCTTAATACTGTGTGTCATTTCCTGGATGATCCACGACTGTTTTTATATTTTGTGATAGTTGTTCATGAGTCCCTCGTTGGTCCTGTGCAGTTCAACTGCCTGCTGTTCTGCAGGAAAATCCTCCAGCTCCTGCACATTCTTTGATTTTCCAGCATCTTCTGCATATTTCAACCCTTTTCAAAAGTGCAAAGTCAAAAAATGAATGGAGGCAGATTCATGTGGAAATAAATAAATCAAATGTAAATCAAACTCAAATTTAGCCTAATACCACAGTTTCACTAAATGTCTGTTTAACTATTTATATACAAACAAGTTTGCGCAAATGCTAGTTGCAGAGAGAAGTGTTTTCAGACACAATTACATATTTCATAGGTTTGCTGGATATATATATATATATATATATATATATTTAGACCTAATAAAATACTACTTTTTGTTTAGATTACTTTGTGGAAAATGGCTTTATTCTCAAGTTTGGTAGAAAGCCTTTTTCTTTAAAATATTGTTTTAAATGCTTCAGGTTCAACTAACTGGTAAACAGTCTCAAACACAGCCTTCACTCTTTCTGAAAATACATTTTATTTTCGAAGATATGTTATCAAAGCCCTTTAAGAACAAACCAGCCAGAAGGCATAAAGAAAATGTTTATAAAGAGCTTGAAAAAGAAATAAAAGTCACTCAAACCTAAGTGACACTAAATGTTAATTGCATGTTATTGCTCCACAAATAAGGTCTGCTTACCGTGACTTGTCAGTTGAATTGCATATATTCTCTTTGCAATAATGTGGTTTGGGTGACTTTATTTCTTTCCTGAGCCATGGACTATAGCTACTGTATGCCCCTGCGCAAAGTTGAAACTTTTGGTGATAAATCCAATGTCACATGAATAGAACAATGGTGCATTTTTGTCTTTAGTCATTACCTAGATACACTATGAACATACTCTTGGTGGTAGCTACTCACATTGATGGTGCAAGCGTACCGCGGTTCAGTCCTAAAAGTACTATGTGAAAAGAGACCAGCAGAGGCAGGAAAAGGGCAATTGCAAGGGGGAAAAAAACCTCAGAATTACTTTATATCTTGCAATTCTGACTTTATAACTCACAATTGTGAGTTTATATCTCGCAATTCTGCTTTAACATGCAAATGTGACTTTATATCCCACAATTCTGATTTCTTGCTATGGAGTTTGTATCTCAAAGTTCTGGGGGGGGGGGGGGGGGGGAAATTTTTTTGGTT
>NW_015505429.1:973822-980328 GCF_001515645.1 Sinocyclocheilus grahami | reverse complement strand
TGTTCTGACTTTATTTCTCAGAATTGTATGTTTATAAATCATTATAACTTGAATTTATATCACAAAATTCTGACTTTATAACTCGCAATTGTGACATTAAATCACAAAATTCTGAGGAAAAAAGGCAGAATAGTGAGTTCCTATCACACAATTCTGAGAAAAAAAGGCAGAAATGCAAGATGTAAACTTTATTTCTCAGAATTGAGTTTATACAACTTTATAAATTGGATTTCTATCACAAATTTCTGACTTTTTTACTTGCAAATGTGTTTATATCACACAATTGTAAGGAAAAAAAATCTGAATTACAAGTTTATATCTTGCAATTCTGGCTTATATCTCACAATTGACTTTATAACTCGAAATTGCAAGTCTATATCTAGGATTTCAGACTTTATAACTTGCAATTGTACATTTATATCTCGCAATTCTGAATTTATAACATGCAATTCCGACTTCAAACTTATTGCAAATCTAACTTCTTTTCATGCAATTGCAAGCTTATATCATACATATTCAGAGAAAAAAAAATTCACAGATGTAAAATTAAAAAAGTCGTAATTACTTTTTATTTTGTTTATTCAGTAGCGAAAACAGGCTTCCATAGGTTTGGCAGGAGGGTTGATCATGCAGATAGTTCGGCCCTCGCTCCCACGGTTCCCCAGACAAAGTCAAACTCCAAAATACAAACGCTCATTCTTTATCCCAGTGAACAACAAGACACAATACAAAGACAATCTGTGATGGTTGGTTGTTATGAATGGGCCACTTATGAATTTACATGACATCCTGCAGTGCGACAGGGAGAAGAACATTATTGGATTGCTCAGCGAACAATATGGCAGTCGCAACTGGTCGGGGGGACTTGGCAAAAGGGCAGCCCACTCATGTCTCAGACCTTTAGTCGGCCAGAAATAGCATCAGTAGGAAAGGGATTGGAGGAGGCAATTAATACGCCAGACGCTAAACAAACATGTTGCAGTGGCTTCTAAATGTTGTGTTTAATATCCACAGCTGCTGAACACATACGCCTCAATGAGCCTTGCTCTATCAAACAAACACTGTATCTTTGATAAACCACACAATTACCCTTTGAAGGTCTTCATCTGACAGACATTTCGGTTTAATTTCCCTCCTCTCCCTTTATGTGCTATGTTTGTCTCATTAAATGGTTTGTAGGGTGCGGACCCTTCGGCATGGCCTCTTTAACAGAAGAGGGAGTGGGATACTACGAATTCCTAGCACAGCAAAAACAAACACTTTATCATTAGGCTGTTGTGTCATAAATGGGATCTTGTGTGCCAGTCATGGACTATCAGGTGGATTTGAACTGGAAGAGAATGGATGACGTAGTTTCTAAATTTGAATTGGCTGCACATTGGGTATTAGGGGATGGTTCACCACATCATTTTCCCGGCACGGACTCCTGCAGCTTTTTGTCAACAGCATAGAAAAGGCAATTAGGAGGGCAGTTTAATTATTTGCTGAGATAACTGAGGACAGAGCTGCCAGAAACCTGCTGCAGAAGTTGTGGGGAAAAGCATCATGTGCTTTGTGTAAATGAAAATTTTCACAGGTGCTAAAATGATATGAATAATGCGTTCGGATGCAATACTATGTTTACAGGCGCTCAAATGTTGTTCCGCTTTTTCCACACTGTTTGCAAGACATTAAATTGTCACTATATTTTATGGGCTGAGTTATGCTACAGGGTAGTAGACGGCACACAATGGGTGTTATGAGAATTGATGATGATGACATTGAACATTGAAAAATTCTGAAAATCAAACAGACTGTGTGTTGCAAAAAAAAAAAAAAATGCTATTTCCTTCTCTCAGTAGTTGTATTATGAAATTATACTGGAACTATATTTGTGAAAATTTGAATATCTTCAAAGCTGTAAATAAAATCAAACATACTGTGTTGCAAAAGTTTCTTTTCTTTCAATATTTGAATTATGATATTATATTGGAACTAAATTTGTGCAAATTTGAAATATTGAAAATGAAATATGGTACAAAGGGATTTTGAGTATACACAGTGAGTAAAGCATGTTAGTGCTAGTTTTCTTTTACTGAAATGCTCCCAGTTCAATTTTAAAATCTCTTTGAGAACACACAGCTACAGATGATGTAAGAAACAGGGCTTCAGCAGCCAAATAAAAGCTGCTGATTTGCCCTGAGGGCCATTCTGTCCCGTGCTCCTCTCTATTAACTATCTCTGCATCCCTCTATAGCTTCGGTAGACCTCATTACACAGCATCATAAACCCGCTTATAAAACCTCATTCTGAATTTCACTGAACGGCTGACATCCCCATTTGACCCCTTTATCATAATAGTTGTCTGCTGGTGTTTTTGCAGTTTTGTAAGTTAATAGTAACATGGTTTTGTATGTGAGTGTCCTCATAATTAATCACAGTGTTGTGTAACTCATAATATAAATAATTTGCATTAAATCGCTCTAAGTTTATAAATGCAAGGTCAGTCGAGAGCTCGAGGATCGTCTTGACATTTTCACATAAACACATGATGATGAACTGAGGAGCTGAACTGCACGCTTTAATCATTGTTATGTTTTGTGTTATTTTAGAACATCATTAAAATTAGATACATTTACTTCTTTTCATAGACTATATCTAAACCTTTTTTTCTTTGATGTTTTAATCAAACAAATCTTTGAAAGTTTGTACTATTATTTTAAACTTAAATGTATTTTACATTAAAGGGGGATTAGATATTTTTACTGGAACGCAAGATATAAAAAAAATTATAATTTGTGAACATTTATTATCAATGTTGAAAAACAAAACAGTATTTATGAGCACTTATTACATTTTGATCCACAGAAAGAGAATATTTTTTAATATTAAATTAACTCTCTATATATTAATCTTGTGGGGGGGGGGGGGAATCTTCAGTGTCACATGATCCTTCAGAAATCATTCTAATACACTGATTTATTATCAATGTTGAAAGCAGTGGTGCTGCTTAATATTTTTCTGGAACCTGTGATATTTTTTCAGGATTCTTTGATGAATAAAATGTCATGTTGCCCACATGGGCTGTATCTCTTGACTTTGACAGTATTCAGTTTTAACTCATTTGTGACCATGGAGCACAAAACCAGTCATAAGTAGATTTGTATGTAATGTATACATTGTATGGGTCAAAATGATCAATTTTTCTTTTATGCCAAAAATCATTATATTAAGTAAAGATTATGTTCCATGAAGATATTTTGTAAATTTCCTACCGTAAATATAGCAAAGCTTAATTTATGATCAGTAATATGCATTGCTTCCTTTGGACAACGTTAAAGGCGATTTTCTCAATATTTTGATTTTTTTGCACCCTCAGATTCCATATATTCTATATAATATATCCTATATATAGGACCAAATATTGTCCTACCCTAACAAACCATACATCAATGGAAAGCTTATTTATTCAGCTTTCAGATGATGTATATTAAAAAAAATTATGTAATTTAAAAAAATGTACCCTTATGACTGGTTTTGTGGTCCAGGGTCACATTTTCTTATTACCGTTGTCCCCAAGCATTAGCTTTTGTGTCGAGCTCAAACTCAGGGCTTTACCCTTCGGTTGAAGGTCCAATTGACGCTCCATTTCATATGCAGGAGTTAATGGCTCAGATCTGGTGTAATCAGGAAGCAAACAAACGAATGCATAACGTAATGATCTTCCAGTAAGGCCAGGCCTATACTATACACAAGCTCTCTTTAAGACTCCTGCTATTTATTTGTCACAAACCCAACTATTTGTATGTACATCTAGTTCAACCTTGAATCACACGGAGGCCTTTCACATTACACCTGCTGTTGGGTGTTTTTCTCTCTTTTATTTCAGACCAATGGCATATGTCAGTGGAGATAAGAGAGGCTGAGTCAAGATCTAAGAGATGGCCATCAGAATGGCAGCACTCTGCTCGGAGGAAAAAGGTTGTCTGTGGACATCACAAGGGAATATAATTACACTGGCAGGAAACGACAGACAGACCTGGACCCGGCGATGTGAGGTCTTGTGCTTGTCTTTTGAACTATTTTTTACAAGCTGCTACTTGCACAGAAACTATGAAGATTTCAATGTTTTATCAAACTTGATTGGATAATTTGGTGTTGGGTCAAGCTGTGACGAAAATACTGTAATTATGCTTCATTTTGTAATTATAGTTTTTGCTTTTTCCTCATGGTCTCACAGTTGTTTATTCTTAAATTTGCATTTAAGATGATATTTTGATTGCCACCGGTAAGCTGATTAAAAATCATACTGTTCCCTGTCCTACTAAGATTATTTGTAAACCAGAGCCCCAAACCCGCCATCACCCCCCATGGTGCCCGGAGCCGGTCGGACAGTATGAGCTGCTTTCACAGCATTCAGTTTGAGGATTAAAGCAGTTCCCCACGTCGCATTGCTCTGCTCTCTGATTTTCACATAATGCTCATCTGAGCCAGCTCATCTCACAGCATTCAAAAGGGAACAGAAGACTGACTCTGATTCAGTTCTGGGTTTTAATTGCTCTTTAGAATATATATATATATATATATATATATATATATATATATTTTTTAGAGTGTATGCATTAAATCAAAAATCAAAAATTTGATCAAAAGTGACAATAAAAATGTTTCTATTTCTATAAACAAAAGACTCAAAGAAGTATCATGGTTTCCACAAAAATATATAGCAGCATAACTGTTTTCAACATGAATAATAATCAGAAATCTTTCAGCAAATCAGCATATTAGATGATTTCTGAATGATCATGTGACACTGAAGACTGGAGTAATGATGCTGAAAATTCAGCTTTGCATCACAGGAATAAATTACATTTTACAATATATTCTAATAGAAAACAGTCATTTCAAATTGTAATAATATTTAACAATTTTACTGTTTTGATGTCCTTTTTAATACAACTTTAGCAAGCATAAGAGATAATAAATTTAAAAAAAAAATCATACTGACCCCAAACTTTTGAATGGTAGAGTACATATCATGAATTCATTACAGTATTACATTTTAATTCATTTTAAACTATGTTTTAAACAATACAGTTTGGTAAATAGCAAAGCAACTACATTTGCTTAGGCATTAATTGATCTGCTTATTAAAATAATATATATTCATATAATGAGTGAGTGAGTGAGTGAGTGAGTGAGTGTGTGTGGACAGATAAATATATCTGTATATCACCATAAAAAAGAACGTTATGTCGTGTTGACATAGGGGGTTTACTTGAGAGCCCAAATCTGCTCTGACTTTCAGAGAAAATGCCAATGAATTTTGGCTGGTGATTTTGCATACCTGAGCCACTCCCCATGCATACGGGTATAAATAGGTGACAGGTGCATCCACTCATTCAGGTTTTACGCTGAGGAGCCGAGAACTTGTCCCTGGCAACCAGCGATGGTTCGAGGTTGTGGCATGGGGACATAACGTGTAAACAAATGTTTTGTGCATTTGTTCAGTTCCACATGGCAAAATTCAACATTCATCAGTCACAGCGACTTGTGGGCAAGCAAGTTAATTTCCTGTCCTGATTGTAACTTATTGTATTACTGTCATTTCTCACAATGGGTTTGCTGGTGTTACATATTCACACAATTGACCACAGAAGATAATTTCAGAATTGAACTGAATATCAATCGCCTTTTCATTGCATGGAGCATTACAGTAATTACTTTACAGTGCTCTACAGTGTTATTGCAGGGATGGACTTGACATTGTCAGTATGTTTTATCTCTAGCGTGTGGCTAATCTGAGGATGATGTCCGTCAGTGAGCAATGATTTGTAAAGCCTCTTCTTTGTCAGTCCCATCAGGGCCAGTTAGCATCAGGCTTTGGCATTCGCCGAGGGTCCCTTGCCCCTTGCCGTCCCTATCAATCACAGCCTACTGTCAGACAAGTCGAGTTGCACTGATGGCTGTCCTTGTGGAGGAGGAGGAAAATATGCGTCCCAGTGTACACTGCAGATCTTAGATGACCTCTCACTGCAACACCGCTTTATCCTGCCCACTGTATGAAGATTTGAGATTATGAGATTTATATCCTTCAGGAACTGGACTCGGGGTCAACTGAGACTGAAGTAACCCTCGGGATCCGATATGTTACGATGAGGAGTAATGAAAAAAAGATACGAAACAATAAGAGACAGAAACAAGCCTATGCTGCCACTGTAGACCATTTCAACATGTGCTTATCCCTTCCAGCTTGTGTAAAAAAAACATATATATTTTTTTAATTAAAGGGATAGTTTACCTAAAATTTAAATTCTGTCATTATTAATTTCTCCCTTATAACAACCCCTTGACATTCATTTTCCTGTGGAATAAAAAAAACAGGTTACACTTTATTTCGATAGTTCACTTTAGACATTCTACTAACTATAAGTAACTTTGTAACTACATGTCAACTACATGTCAACTAATTCTCATTAATTTGCAACTACATGTCTACTAACTCTCAGAGTAGACTGTTAGGGTAG
>NW_015505429.1:969928-971982 GCF_001515645.1 Sinocyclocheilus grahami | reverse complement strand
AGACAGACAGACAGACAGACAGACAGACAGACAGACAGACAGACACACAGGTAGATAGATAGATAGATAGACAGACAGACAGACAGATAGAGTGTGTTTTCGTATAGATCAGATCAAATCTGACAGGTAAAACCACTTCTCATTAATGAGTCAACACGAGTTGCTTAATCACAGAAATACAATGTACTCTCAATAAACAGCTTTACATATCTGAACTTTAGTTACTTGTCTTATGTAATATAGCAGCTGTTTGAAAGTTTGTTAAGCTGATCTGATCTTATGTGTTTCATAAGTCGTCCACTATACTCAAGCCCTGTAAAAACGCAGAAAGTAGTTCACTTTATTGTTTTGAAGTCTCACACACACTTGTTTAGCTGTTTCAATGAGGACATATAGACTTCTAGTGGTTTTATATGTATATATTCACACACACACACACAGTGGGTAAAATAAGTATTGAACACGTCAACATTTTTCTCAGTAAATATATTTCGAAAGGTGCTGTTGACATGAAATGTTCACCAGATGTTGGTAGTAATCCAAGTAATTCATACATACAAAGAAAGCAAAACAAATATGTTCAGAAGTTAAGTTCTGTGTAACAAAGTGGAATGCCACAGGGAAAAAGTATTGAAGACATGAAGAAAGGGAGGTGCAAAAAGGCATGAAAAGCCAAGACACCAGCAGAAATCTATCAGTAATTAGAAAGCAATCCTGCCCCTTGTCAGTAGAAATTAATATCAGCTGGTTCAGTCTCAACTGATGGCCTATAAAAAGGTGTCTCATGACCAATGTGTCACATAAGAAACATTTAATGATGGGTAAAAGCAAAGAGCTTTCTCAAGACCTTCACAACCTTATTGTTGCAAAACATACTGATGGCATTGGTTACAGAAGGATTTCTATACTTCTGAATGTTCCAGTGAGCACTGTTGGGGCCATAGGAATCTGGAAGTGAGAACATAATTTCACCATAAACCGGCCGCGACCAGGTGCTCCTCGCAAGATTTCTGAAAGAGGAGTGAAAAAAATTATCAGAAGAGTTGTCCAAGAGTCAAGGAGCACTTCAGAAAGAGCTGGAATTAGCATGTACAATTGTTTCAAAGAAAACAATAAGTAATGCACTCAACCGCCGTGGCCTGTATGCACGCTCACCACGCAAGGCTCTATTGCTGAAGAAAAAGCATGTTGAAGCTCGTTTAAAGTTTGCTGCACAACATTTAGACAAGCCTGTAAAATACTGGGAGAATATAGTCAGATGAGACAAAAATTGTACTCTTTGGATGCCATAATACACATCATGTTTGGAGGTCAAATGGCACTGCACATCACCCCAAAAACATCATGGTGTGGCACTGGCAAAATGTTGGGGCCATAATCCGGAAGTGGAAAGAACATAATTTCACCATAAACCGGCAATGACCAGGTGCTCCTCGCAAGATTTCTGAAAGAGGAGTGAAAAAAATTATCAGAAGAGTTGTCCAAGAGTCAAGGAGCACTTCAGAAAGAGCTGGAATTAGCATGTACAATTGTTTCAAAGAAAACAATAAGTAATGCACTCAACCGCCGTGGCCTGTATGCACGCTCACCATGCAAGGCTCTATTGCTGAAGAAAAAGCATGTTGAAGCTCGTTTAAAGTTTGCTGCACAACATTTAGACAAGCCTGTAAAATACTGGGAGAATATAGTCAGATGAGACAAAAATTGTACTCTTTGGATGCCATAATACACACCATGTTTGGAGGTCAAATGGCACTGCACATCACCCCAAAAAATAATGGTGTAGCACTGGCAAAATTCATACAATTGAAGGAAGGATGAATGGAAAAATGTACCGAGACATTCTTGATAAAAATCTGCTGGCATCTACCAGGGTGATGAAGATGAAATGAGGGTGGACATTCCAGCGAGACAATCACACAGCCAAGGAAACTCTCAATTGGTTTCAGAGAAAGAAAGTAAAGTTGCTAGAATGGCCCAGCCAATCACCTGACTTGAATTCAATAGAACATCTATGGAAAGAACTAAAGATTAGAGTTCATAGAAGAGGCCCA
>NW_015505429.1:957051-969342 GCF_001515645.1 Sinocyclocheilus grahami | reverse complement strand
CGTTTAAAGTTTGCTGCACAACATTTAGACAAGCCTGTGAAATACTGGGAGAATATAGTCAGATGAGACAAAAATTGTACTCTTTGGATGCCATAATACACACCATGTTTGGAGGTCAAATGGCACTGCACATCACCCCAAAAAATAATGGTGTAGCACTGGCAAAATTCATACAATTGAAGGAAGGATGAATGGAAAAATGTACCGAGACATTCTTGATAAAAATCTGCTGCCATCTACCAGGATGATGAAGATGAAATGAGGGTGGACATTCCAGCGAGACAATCACACAGCCAAGGAAACTCTCAATTGGTTTCAGAGAAAGAAAGTAAAGTTGCTAGAATGGCCCAGCCAATCACCTGACTTGAATTCAATAGAACATCTATGGAAAGAACTAAAGATTAGAGTTCATAGAAGAGGCCCACAGAACCTTTAAGATTTGAAGACTGTGTGAAAGAATGGGCCAAAATCACACTTGAGCAATGCATGCGACCAGTTTCTCCATACAGGGGGAGTCTTGAAGCTGTCAATACCAACAAAGGCTTTTGTACAAAGTATTAAATACATTTCAGTAAGCGTGTTCAATACTTTTTCCCTGGGTCATTCCATTTTAATACACCGAACATCATTTCTGAACTTATTTGTATAAGCAAATAGATTTCACAGATAGATAAAATGGAGATGGAGCACAAACTTTTATGAGAGGTCAATACCTTCACACTCAAGTCTTGAGGGGATCCAATATGAGATTATGGAGATCTATGAGAATAAATTCAGCTCTTTAACAAGAAATGTATTGTGCATTCAGGTAGATGTTAATAATTCCAGTTTCACTTCATTGAGAATAAAACAGTGATCCTTTGCTGACCTCACAGAAAAGGTGTATGGGAGCTTTGCATGCAAATTAAGAGACATTTTCACATTGCTTTGTGTTGTTTGAGATTGTGTGCATGGCTCAATGAGATCCATTAATGAATAAGCTTTTATCTAGCATCTGATGGCCTCCAATCTTTTCTCCAGTGGCTAAATATTCCCATCTGACGATAGACTGTGAGATAAAGTCTGGCCATGCAGTACTGGTGAATGAAGGGTGAGCTTCTGCAGGAGTCCTGATTAAGAAACACTTCTGTAGGTATCTGTTCTGAATGCAGAGCCCAGCAGCCTCACAGTAGGGGTCATCTGATTCCCACAGCTGTTCATTATTGAATGCTTTCTTATTTCTTTTAAACCCATTTTTTGCACTAATCTTCATCTGGGGTGTAAAATTAGCACTGGTTCCTTTGAAAGCTCCAGAAATATGGAATGAGCTGAATCTTAAGTGATTTCTGAAGTGATTTCTGTTCATTCTGAGATATTGACATGCTTGGGTGCTAACGCTCAGCCCGTGAATGATGCCACTTTGACGGCTGGCCTGAAATAGCAACCGCTGTGGAGAAAAATGAAATTGTTCAGGTTAGGGAAGCATGCATTGAAAGAAAGAAAAGAAAAACACTTTGAGCTCCTGCCAGGTCCAGACGTAGTATTGGTTGTGACTGCGGGAAGCATCTTTAGAAGGTGTTGCATCTCTGCAGGAGGGAGGAAAGGTTGTGTCCTTTATCTTCATGACATACTGGACGCACTTGAACGAGCTCCACAATCACAAAGACTTGGTCCACTTCCCTCACTACTGGAGATCCTCAAACCCAGACGTGACCTTCAGAAGGCCTTATCTTGTGCATGAATTAGTCACTAGACCACAACATAATCCTACCTGCAAACTCCTCAGCATTTAGTGAAATTCATCTTTCTGAATGTATACATCTATCTCTGAAGGGAAATTACCCCAGCTAATAAAAAATATATTCTTAAAACGTTTTTTTGTGTGTGTGTGTGTGTTATAAAAATAAATCTAAACAGACTCTATATTATAACATATTATTATATAAATTTTATGAGGAGGCCTATTAATGAAAAATGAAAAATATTTATATTTGAGATAATCTGCCCCTCCTCCCCACAACTTGCCCCTGTCAGCTTTTCACCGGTCCGGAGTTTGCAGATATTGTATGCATAATACTCTTTGAATAGGGTGACATTTTGAATAGGGTGACATTTGGGTCCATCCACACCATTTCTGTTGGAAAAATATACAGGAAATTTGTTTATTAGAATATTGTGTCAAAATATTGTTTCAGTTCCCCCAGAGAGTGTTTTCACAGGCCTGTTGTTTCACATGCCTTGTTTTAGTTCAGTGGATAATTGCTGGTAAACCGAGGAAAGCCCTTTAAGCTTCTCAAGCTATTTGGCAAATGTCCACATTCAAAAGTTTTCAAGCGAAATATAAGTCCCAACTGGGCTCAGATTTATGATGGGAAAGGTTGTTTTTTTTCACTCTTTCCCAGAAACATTACAGTATGATGAGCCTACCCTTACGAAAAAGAAGTTTATTCAAGTGTGCTATTAGTATACTTCTTTTAAACTAAAAAATAGCAAAGTATACTTTTAGTCTATTTTTTATGTACTTCTCAGAAATATACTTAAAATGATATTTAAGTATATTTGAATTATACTTAATTCAAAAAAAAAAAAGTCTAATTATTATTTGAGCTATACTTTTGCTCCTAGAATCCGTGTTTTCATTGTTATACGGTAGGGGGCACTAGTACACATCTTCTGTACAGAATTTCCAAAAAAACACAAGTGAAGAAGAAACTGAAACAACAGATGCTTCCACATGTAATCTAACACGATCATCAGACATAAAACAGCATCAAAACTGTGTAACACAATGGAATAAAATGTCGACCAATGAAGAGGTAATAATGACTGTCAAGCTTTGGAGTGTTGATCAACTCCATCTACGTTTTGATTATCATTTTGAATCCAATTCATAGTCTTTATTCAGCTTTTTGTTCAAAATGTTGTTTATTAATTTATTTTTTATTTATGAAACTTACCCACATTCAAGTGTTTAAAAAAAGAATGCATGAAGCTAGAATTAAATATTTTTGTTTACAAGCAGATACCCTGTTCTTTCTTTTGATGTTTTGTATGTTCAGATATTCATATAACAAAATATACGCGACACTATTCACGTCGTTCTATTTGTGGCTCTCTTCGACTCCAGGGCATCATACCATTGATGCCTGGCCAAAATGTAGCTCCCAGAAGATCAATACCTTGACCTGTTGCTAATATCTGCCATACATTATGGCACACAAATCAGTTAAGATAAATTGATTTGCACTTCGATGGAAAGTCACTGCCAGGCTTAATTAGGAAATCATGTTTTAGTGGATGTCCCAAATTGTACTCTGAATTCACACCAGCCCGATCTCATTGGTGTTTATATATAGGTACTGTATGCAACTTACATTTTTTTGTACATATGCTGAAACGATACCTAAATTAAAGGGAGCATTAAATGGAGTTTCAAATTTTTATCTTATGCTTTTGGAGTTTAGTTTATGAAGTGTGCATAGTTTTTTGCACCAATAAAGGTCCAATATTTGTAAAATGAATATTTTCAATCCTCATTTTCACATCAACATCCACTGGCATATTTATTTATATCTATTTTGGTCAGTTTTTGCTTGATCTGTGCACATTTCTCTTCTGATTCAGACAAGATGACTTTTTCACTGGAGAAAGCATTATTATGAATACAGGATATTTTATATAATATGAAGAAAGGATATTTTCACCGGAAGCAACAGTTTGAAGGTAAAAACGTCTTGACAAATTTGTGAAGAAGCAAACATGCAGCTTTTCACTTCACAAGACATTAACTGATGGACTGGAGTGGTGTGGATTACTTGTGGATTATTGTGATGTTTTTAAGAGGCTGTTTGGACTCTCATTCTGATGGCACCCATTCACTGCAGAGGAGCCATTTGTGCACTCTAAAAAATGCTGGGTTAAAAAGGGACAGACCCAGCTATTGGGCTCAAAACATCCCAACCGCTTGGTCAAAACAACCCAATAGCTGGGTTTGTCCCTTTTTAACCCAGCATTTTTTAGAGTGTGAATAAGCGATGCTAAATTTCTCCAAATTTGTTCTGATGAAGAAACAAACTCATCTACATCTTGCCTGAGGGCAAGTACATTTTCATTTTTTGCGTAAGTACTCCTTTAATGTAATTTTAGAAACACAATTTTAGGACAGTGGAATTAGTGACATGCCCCTTATGACTCTGAGTCAATCTCTGAGGCCTTGGCTAGTTGTTGCATCATTTATAGATCACTTAAGATAGTCAGAGACCATATCTAATGTCCAATGTCAGGTTCAGTCATGCATCATGTATCTCAGAACCACACTTGCACGTCATGTCAATGAACAGTTGCACTCAATTTAACGTAATGATAGTATGCAGTGTCCACGAGTCAGCTGACCCACACAAAGGACTAAGTGCTGCATGCTGGCATAGGATAGTGTTTATTGATCAGAGCCACTGATGCCTACTGAGTGGGAACAATGAGGGGGCGGCAGATTGAGAGCGGCTGCAGAGCTTCACAGGGCCTGGAATAACATTTTTATGGGTGGTCCACTTCGCCCCCGGCCCCTGTGAGAAGCTTATATCATAGTGGGACCTCAGCTGGCCACGTTTTATGTTTCCAGATATCTGGATAGATACACACCATAATGCATAACAATAAAAATACAGACCCAGTATTCAATCTGAGAGGGAAAATAATGACTAATCTATCGCTCACCATGTAGAGCATGCATCCCCCAAGCTGGAATCTGCAGTAAAAGCCTAAAAAACAGTTGTCACATAATGCTTTGATTGTGGAAAAGTTATCAGTCTGTTCGGCTGAATGTAATGACAGTGAGACATCAGTGTTTAAATACAGGATTTATACAGCTCCAAGCTATGAAATTACTATTCTTGGCAGATTGACAATGCACTTGTGTTTGCACGATTTGTAAAAGCACATGCTGAGATTTGTGGGTAAAAAATAAAGAGCTTTATTGTTAATCTATCAAAGCTTTCGTTATTTTCGCGTCTGCACTAAGCCTCACAGATTGATTGTAGCAGCTCCAAATCACATGTGGTACTTTAGGAAAATCTGGGCTTAAATACAGGTTCACAATATGGTGAGAAATTAGTTATAGCAAATGGATCATCTTTAGGATTTATTTGGATCTATCTAAACAGACCCAATCTTTTGTTAAATGGAGGTCTGTCTCTGTCTGACGGCAGAGGACTTTGCCCGTGGGCCCTGGTCATGAAAGTGGCTTCTCCTATATGTTCACTGCGTATTTAAAAAGAAATAGATACTACACTCTTAAAAATAAAGGTGCTTCACGATGCCATAGAATGACCTTTTTGTCTAAATGGTTCCATAAAGAACCTTTAACATCTGAAGAACCTTTCTGTTTCACAAAAGCTTCTTTGTGGTGAAAAAAGGTTCTTCAGATTACAAAAAGGTAAGAAAGAGATGCTTCTTTAAAGAACCTTTGACTGAATGGTTCTTTGTGGAACCAAAAATGGTTCTTCTATGGCATCGCTTGAAGAACCTTTTGAAGCACCTTTATTTTTAAGAGTGTATATTGAATTGCTAACTCTGCCAGCAGAATTAAGTTGCTTTTTGTATATTTAATATAATATAGTAATGACTGAGTCAGATATTCAGGGGAATATAAAAACAATAACAAGCGCAGAGAAGGGATTTAGTGGTCATTGTGTGATTTCTTGATTTGATTTTAATGAATTTTATGTGCTTGGTTGGTACTTGTCAGTGCTTGATGGATGATTTTAAGGTAGAATAACTGTAATACAATATTATCACAACCTGTGAAGGGAAATCTGGAGGCTGCACAGCTGGCTCTACCAAATAGCACTTGTGCAAGTTGAGAATCAGGACTATATATATATACATATATGTGTGTTTCAATCACACAAATTATGATTACAAGGACAGATTATGGATTAATAAAGGCTTGTTTTTGCGTGGTTCCTTGCACAATACTAGGCCATAGCCTAAAAATGCTTTTCCATAGAGAATGCAACTAATGCATTTTGATGTTTGAATCACATAACTAGTCTTTACAGTCAAGTTTGATTACTTTAATGCATCCTTTCTGAGTTATGAATTCTATATTAATTAATCTTACAGACCCTAAACATCTTATGCAACTAATTAAAGAAGAAGAAAAACAGAAAGAGAACTTTGATGAGAAAAATATTAATACATCTTCCATTTTGTAATATTGTGATAATATCTTAATTAATGACTCAAACAAGATTCTGGGTCGTCTGTACATAAAGCACCATGACTCAACATACTGTCTAAATGTTACTTTTAATAAGGTAAGGGACAAGAGAGACAATATACTGTATATCTAGAGGGTGAGGGTGAACAAACCCGTATTGCATATCCTGTCAAAAAGCCTTTACTGAGCTGCTTTTTTGGGGGTTTTCATGCAAGTGTATTATAAAAGGCCAGACCAGACGTCTCTATCATCAGAGACACACCACAGAGAGTCTGTGATCGTGTGCTTCTGGAGGACTCAGATATGAACACTTCCTTGGGCACGGCGATGAATCATCTACAGATGACTTCACCTCGCCAAATACCAGTGCAAATTGCCTGAGGAGAAAGAAACCTGTAGATGCCCTATTCACGTCAGGATAATATCCTCGGCAGTGAACAGCGGGGATATGCGATTGAGCAGCAAACTCTTCAGGAAGAGACATCTGACACCCTGTTGTTTCCCCACCACCCACCCTATCCATTAAAGGCCTAACCGACCTGCGCCGATGCTATCTGGCCCTTGAGTAGGATATCTACCCGGGAGGTTTTTCTTAGAATTCAGATTTAGTTGTCATGGAGACCAACCAAACCATCACTGCCCAAAAAAGTGGCATGACGCTGAGGCAATTTTGCTGTGTTTACCCTTGCCTCGCACAGCCAAGGACAATATGACACATTAAAGTGATGGCTCACAATTCAGAGAAAAGGGAACAAATAAACAATAGATTGTGTGGCATAACTTCAGACTCAAAGTCCTCCGGGAGTTCATTTAAATCATTTCTATCCTCATATTTCAGACCCACATGGTTCGAACTTATTTATAATGTGAGTATCACTGCTTCATCATACTGAATAGTCTTTTTTGGACTGGTTGTAGACTCATTGGAAAAACGTATGTCAAGCTCCAAAAACATACCTATCCATACAACGCAGTAGTTAAATTAATACTAGAGGCAATGAAATTCCATGATTCTTTTCACACAAATTATGATTAGAGACAGATTATCGATTAATAAAGATTTGTTTTCACACGGTTCCTTGCGCACAATACTAGGTTATGACCTCGAAACATTTACAAATCATCCATTATTTGCAAATGAATGCATTTTGATGTTTTAATCACACAACCAGCTCCATACACATGGCTTTTCTGACATAGTAAACTTGCTTGGTTGCGCACCCAGTAAACCACTGTACTTGCAACGCAGAGTCACAAGTCACACTAATAGAGCACAAAGACTTGTTGAAGCAAGCTAAGATGGCATCAGAAAATGTGTTTTTAATCTCACATCAGAAAGGTTTATGATAGGGTTTAATGTAGGCGGCACGTTATTTTCAAACGCAATACAGAATCGACCTTTTAGCGCCACAACTGCCACAATAGGTACGATAATCAACATAATAAAATGTTGCCAGATTCATGTTCATCTGTTTCAAATAAAACTAAACACGCTTCTAGCACCACTCACTGGACATTTCACTTTGAAAGTATTGCAAAATGTGCCAAAAGCAATATCATTTGTCAAACCTTATATTTTCCCCCTGCTTGTTCAATTTACTTAAGCTAATTAAAATTAATTAAACAACATAATTGCTGAACATTTGTTTACTTAATTTGACTATGTCAGTGTACATTGCTGTAGAACATCACTGCTGGTATTAATCAATAACATGCAGGATCTATATCTTTTGGATTTTATTTTTATGATGCTCTTTAAACACATCGTTGTGTTACATATCCTTACAACATTTGTCAAAATTAAAATGTAAACTCCCAGGAGCCCCTGAGACTCATTTAATAAGCCCTTGAGATTCATTTATTTTAATGTTTGTGATGACTAACTTGTTTCATAGCTGTTACATTTGCGTAGTCTTTGCACAACACATAGGATGAAATCCACCCAAGTAAATTGACTCTGTAGATTGTATAGGTTTCTTTTTACAGTGCAAAAATATTACCACAAGCACGTATTTCCAATGAGCCTTGAGGCTGTTTACATACCAGTGTCCTAACGTGTTTTCTTGTACCATGTGCGCACAGGGAAGAATCATGCAAAAATGAGATTCCGTCATGTCCTCATGATCTCCCAAGAAATGCATCTTTGATTGCAAAAGTGTCAAATAAAATCATTTTGGAGATGCGTGAGAGAGGCATTCCTTGGACAGCACAGTGTGTGTCATCAGATGAAGAACAGAACATCATGATCCGATGTTCCAAACCCTAAAGACCAGGTCGGGGGCTTTGAAGAAGTTCCGGGAGTAATAGAGAGCCACTTCACCCTGCATCCAGCTTCAGAAGAGAGCCAGTAATGAGACTGCTTGGAGCGACTGCTAATGAGCACTGTGGACTTTCCATTTGAGCTTTAACTAGACGTATAATAGCCCTCACCAGCCAATTCACACATAGTGCTAGAGGTTAAAGCTTGTGATATACTGGCAACAGCTCCAGCAATTCACTAGATAACTCAAGAGGTGACATGTCATTTCACAAGGAGGAAATTGCATCACAACAGGAACAGATTCCCCCGCATTTAGTGAGTATAACAGAATGACCGTCTATTTGTTCCTGAAGTAAACTTTGGTCAGCGTCTATAAATCAGACTGAACTTTTGTGGAAAGTGGAAAAGACTGTTATTTTGTTGTTGTTGTTTTAGAGACATGGCGCAACCACTACAAGATAAACATATAGTATTACAATTATTTTTCAAATAATATTAAATATGTTATTTTAGAATATTGTTTCATATATTTTATAAAACTTATAGTATAATAGTGCTGTCAAACGAATATATACTGTATGTGTGTGTATTTATATATACATGATAAATAAACACAGTACACATACATATATTATGTAAACAAAAACCTTTATTTTGGATGCGATTAATCACGATTAATCATTTGACAGTACTAAATATAATACAATATAAAAGTTTGGTCAGTGTCTATAAATCAGAGTGAGCAACATTATTATTATTTATTGTAATAATATTAAATTGATAATTATTATTATTATTATTTAGATCAGAGAATAAGTTTGCTAATTATTTTTTATAATAATATACTATTTTTAAAATAACAATGAATTTAACCAAAATAATTTATTAATAAATGAACATTTGTACTTTTTAAGAGAATGTCCTGTTTTATAGATGTATTTTCCCAGATCAGTTGGTCACTGCAGTCACCCGGATCCAGTACGTATTCAGACCAGATGGTGGATCAGAACATAACCAAAATAATTTATTAATAAATGAACATTTGTACTTTTTAAGAGAATGTCCTGTTTTATAGATGTATTTTTCCAGATCAGATGGTCACTGCAGTCACCCGGATCCAGTACGTATTCAGACCAGATGGTGGATCAGAACCTAGAAAGGACCTCCACAGACCTGAAAGACAGCGGAAACAAGGACAGCAAGCTGAGCCCCAGATGCGGAAAAAGCGCTATATAAATAAAGGTGACTTGACTTGACTTTTTACTGGACAACAAAATACTGATTACTGATTACAGCTTAAGTATGCTTTAGTTTGTTTCATGAGCGTAAAGTTCAAATTCATCTTTAACTGCATGTTGTCCAGTGTACTAGAAGTGCAATATGCCTTTAGTATCCTGCTGGAACAGGTGCAAAGGTCGCATTTGCAACTTCCTTGAAGACTGATTCGTTCCATCACAGTCTCATTCAAATGTCCGTGTAAGGGAAACAGGTCAATAATTTAGCTCAAAGGGAATCATTTAAGATTTTAAAGGGAACTCCACCATTAGGTAGGGAAGTATACTGTGTAACAGGGCCTCATAGTGGACAAGTAGACCTGCAGTCAATTGACAACATAGAGCCACCTGGAATTCTTGTCTACATCAGTAATCAGGAAAATTACCATGTAATAGAAACAACCGCATGTTCTGACTCGTATTACTTCTGAAATGTAATTCTTTGTTAACTCTGCTGTATTCTCTGTGGTTCTGAAACATTTAATTAAACAATAAGTCAAAAGAGGCCATGCTGTATAGTGAATATATATCATGCAGAAAGCTGTTACTTTAGCCTTCAATATATTCAATATAATACAGCATAGCCTCAAGTGACTTACTGCATGTAAAAAACAAATACCACATGAAGACCCATTTTCATTAACGTTTAAAATTTTTTATTGTTATTATTTAAATATATTGAATATATACATGTGTGTGTGTGTGTGTGTGTGTGTATATATATATATATATATATATATATATATATATATATATATATATAATATTATAAGTTTATATTACATATTTAAACATTTTAATTTATTTTATTATTATTAAATTAATTTTATAGTTTACTTAGTCTGACATAACTAAACGTTACTATATGCTAAGAATATAGTGGATTTTCACATTCACTGATCAGAACCAAAGCAAAAACCAGAGCTATCCATTTTATTATTTCAGCAATTAACCGCTCAATTAATAAAGTATGTTAAATGAGCACTGCAAATGAAATGTCCCCACTCTGATGCAACAAACACAATTTGTAGTCAAAATGGTGTGATTAACCCGCACAATTTACCCGCTGTA
The DNA here is from genome assembly GCF_001515645.1 of Sinocyclocheilus grahami. Taxonomy (NCBI): domain Eukaryota; kingdom Metazoa; phylum Chordata; class Actinopteri; order Cypriniformes; family Cyprinidae; genus Sinocyclocheilus; species Sinocyclocheilus grahami. The sequence goes on along the minus strand of NW_015505429.1, from coordinate 958,541 downwards.
CTGTCATTTGTAGTCTACAGTGTGCTTAGTCAGTGCTACCAATAATAATTTTCTCATTATTGTAAAACAGAAGAGTCTGACACCAATTTACCTGATAGAAAAGTTTGTGAAAGGCCCTCAGCATGACCTTACTGTGAAGACCTAAAGTTAACTTTTGAAGTCATTATAAGTGAGACTTCATGACACTGAAGACACTTAATATCATACACCATACTGTATCTAGATCATTATTTCTAAAGAAAAAAAGAGAGAGAGAGAGAGATATCAGAATAACGTGTTCTTCAAAAATGAAAAACAAAAAGAATGAAAAACCACTACAATAAATTCATACAGTCAATACAGCAATAGTGTAAAATATTATTACAATTTCAAATAACTTGTTTTCTATGTGAAAGTATTGTAAAATGTAATTTATTTCTGTGATCAAAGCTGAATTTTCAGCATCATTACTCCAGGCTTTAAAGTCAAATGATTCTTTAGAAATCATTCTAATATGCTGTTTTGATGCTCAATTATTAACAGTGGTTCTTATTATTATCATCAGTGTTGAAAAGGTTGTGCTAAATTCTTTTGTGATAAATATTTTCAAGATTATATCATAAATAGAATGTTTAAAAGAACAGCATTTAGTTGAAATATAAATATTTTGTAATATTATATATTTACTGTCATTTTTGATCAATTTAATCTTTGCTCAATAAAAGTATCAATTTCCTTTAAAATATGTATATATATAAATCTATATACTGTAGCACAGGAGTACTCAATAGGCGGACTCCGGTCCGCATCCGGACCCAGACACGGTTTAATCTGGACCGACGCACCAAAACCAACATGCTAATTTAATCATAATCAAAATGAGTTTTCAATGGAGTGCGCAATTGTGATTCCGCGCTATATACCTTTGATGCTTCTACTCGGTTTGGCTGCTTCATCTAGGTCCAATCACAGCAGCTGTAACAGCATTGCTATAGCAACGTCACCACTACTCACTCAAGGCAGTCAGATTTATCTTCCGATCACGTGCTCTGGGCCAGGCAGTTGAACAGGCAGTCTCATCATTTGCGAGAAGTGTGAGGAGCAGTACAAATATCGATAACTGACTTTTTTTTGCTGACTGAAAGTGAAAATGGCATGCTCAAAGCTGGCCGTTGATAAGAAAAGAAAAGTTGATTTTGAAAACCGCGAGTTTAAGAGTGAGTGGACAGAAAAATATGCATTCGTGCTCCCCGTGGGAAGCAGAAAACCAATGTGTTTAATCTGCAACGAGACGGTAGCAATCATCAAAAGTGGTAACGTGAAACGCCATTATGAAACCAAGCATTCACATTTTGAACAAAATTACCCTCAGAACACAGAGGTAAGGACCACAAAAATAAACCAGCTGAAGTCATCCTTTGAAGCTACAAGCAGTGTAATAGTTAGATCAGCCACACAACAGGAGCGGGCAACGGAAGCCTCACTAAGAGTAGCATGGGTCCTGGGAAAAC
>NW_015505429.1:926866-948863 GCF_001515645.1 Sinocyclocheilus grahami | reverse complement strand
TGTGTGTGTGTGTGTGTGTGTATATATATATATATATATATATATATATATATATATATATATATATAATATTATAAGTTTATATTACATATTTAAACATTTTAATTTATTTTATTATTATTAAATTAATTTTATAGTTTACTTAGTCTGACATAACTAAACGTTACTATATGCTAAGAATATAGTGGATTTTCACATTCACTGATCAGAACCAAAGCAAAAACCAGAGCTATCCATTTTATTATTTCAGCAATTAACCGCTCAATTAATAAAGTATGTTAAATGAGCACTGCAAATGAAATGTCCCCACTCTGATGCACATATTTAAACATTTTAATTTATTTTATTATTATTAAATTAATTTTATAGTTTACTTAGTCTATGACATAACTAAACGTTACTATATGCTAAGAATATAGTGGATTTTCACATTCACTGATCAGAACCAAAGCAGAAACCAGAGCTATCCATTTTATTATTTCAGCAATTAACCGCTCAATTAATAAAGTATGTTAAATGAGCACTGCAAATGAAATGTCCCCACTCTGATGCAACAAACACAATTTGTAGTCAAAATGGTGTGATTAACCCGCACAATTTACCCGCTGTACTGTCATTTGTAGTCTACAGTGTGCTTAGTCAGTGCTACCAATAATAATTTTCTCATTATTGTAAAACAGAAGAGTCTGACACCAATTTACCTGATAGAAAAGTTTGTGAAAGGCCCTCAGCATGACCTTACTGTGAAGACCTAAAGTTAACTTTTGAAGTCATTATAAGTGAGACTTCATGACACTGAAGACACTTAATATCATACACCATACTGTATCTAGATCATTATTTCTAAAGAAAAAGAGAGAGAGAGAGAGAGAGATATCAGAATAACGTGTTCTTCAAAAATGAAAAACAAAAAGAATGAAAAACCACTACAATAAATTCATACAGTCAATACAGCAATAGTGTAAAATATTATTACAATTTCAAATAACTTGTTTTCTATGTGAAAGTATTGTAAAATGTAATTTATTTCTGTGATCAAAGCTGAATTTTCAGCATCATTACTCCAGGCTTTAAAGTCAAATGATTCTTTAGAAATCATTCTAATATGCTGTTTTGATGCTCAATTATTAACAGTGGTTCTTATTATTATCATCAGTGTTGAAAAGGTTGTGCTAAATTCTTTTGTGATAAATATTTTCAAGATTATATCATAAATAGAATGTTTAAAAGAACAGCATTTAGTTGAAATATAAATATTTTGTAATATTATATATTTACTGTCATTTTTGATCAATTTAATCTTTGCTCAATAAAAGTATCAATTTCCTTTAAAATATGTATATATATAAATCTATATACTGTAGCACAGGAGTACTCAATAGGCGGACTCCGGTCCGCATCCGGACCCAGACACGGTTTAATCTGGACCGACGCACCAAAACCAACATGCTAATTTAATCATAATCAAAATGAGTTTTCAATGGAGTGCGCAATTGTGATTCCGCGCTATATACCTTTGATGCTTCTACTCGGTTTGGCTGCTTCATCTAGGTCCAATCACAGCAGCTGTAACAGCATTGCTATAGCAACGTCACCACTACTCACTCAAGGCAGTCAGATTTATCTTCCGATCACGTGCTCTGGGCCAGGCAGTTGAACAGGCAGTCTCATCATTTGCGAGCAGTGTGAGGAGCAGTACAAATATCGATAACTGACTTTTTTTTGCTGACTGAAAGTGAAAATGGCATGCTCAAAGCTGGCCGTTGATAAGAAAAGAAAAGTTGATTTTGAAAACCGCGAGTTTAAGAGTGAGTGGACAGAAAAATATGCATTCGTGCTCCCCGTGGGAAGCAGAAAACCAATGTGTTTAATCTGCAACGAGACGGTAGCAATCATCAAAAGTGGTAACGTGAAACGCCATTATGAAACCAAGCATTCACATTTTGAACAAAATTACCCTCAGAACACAGAGGTAAGGACCACAAAAATAAACCAGCTGAAAGATGCTTAGAGACAGAGAGATAGACCTGAAGCATGTTGTTTCCATTGCTACTGATGGCGCGCCATGTATGATTGGGAGAGAGAGGGGATTAGTGTCACGCTTGAGAACTCACCACCCTGACCTCATGGCATACCACTGCATAATTCACCAGATGGTTTTGTGTGCCAGCCTTGGAGAAAGGTACTCAGAAGTAATGACAACAGTCATGAAACTTGTCAACTATCTGAGAGCATCCTCTGCTCTGCAACATCGTTTGTTGCGCTCATTTCTAATAGAGGTGAATGCAACATTTGATGATTTGCTCCTTCACAACAATGTCCGGTGGCTTAGTAAAGGCAAGGTACTGGAGCGGTTTTGGGCACTGGGGAAAGAGCTGGAGACATTTCTATTGAATCAGAAAAGTGCAAAAAAAGTTTGTGGATTTCATGAAGAATGAAGAGGAAATGGAAGTTGTTGCTTTTCTAACTGACATTACTTCCCATCTCAATGACCTTAATATGAAGCTCCAGGGCAAAAACAGCACAGTGTGTGACCTCATGTCAGCTGTCCATGCTTTCCAGAGGAAGCTGGAGGTGTTCAAATGTGACTTACAGCAGAACCTGCTTCATTTCCCAAGACTTTTGGATCAGACTGCAGGAAAACATCACCATCACAATTATGCTGAATTCCTGGAAAAGCTGATTAAAAATGTCCAAACTCGCTTTGAAGATTTCCCTCTGGGAAAACAAGTCTTGTTGTGCATCGAAAATTCATTTCTTGTCAAAGATATTGCAGAATTCTCAACTGAAGCCACGAAAGTCTTCCCATGGGCCAATGCTGCTTCTCTGCAAACAGAGCTAATTGATCTCCAAGAAAACCGCTCTGACCCTGTCACCTTCTGGACGAAGATGGTTACTGCAGCAGGTGTTCCTCTCCTGCAGAAGATGACCCTTCAAATTCTCACCATGTTTCCCTCAACGTACTGCTGTGAATCTGCCTTTTCAACCATGAACATGGTGAAAAATGCATACCGCAGCACACTCACCAATGAACACTTACATCAGTGCCTCCGCCTGGCCCTCACACCTTTTATGCCCAAGTTTAAACAACTGGTGGCACAAAGAAGGTGTCACCTTTCACACTAAAAGGCCTACCATGTTGTTTTTTTGTGTATAGTTCTAAAGTTTTGGGGATTGCCTTTTTTTGTTGGAGTTCTCTATTTGGAATTTGACCGTCACTTTTCCGGACCCCAGACTGAATGGAAATTTGGTATGTGGACCTTTCAAGTTTATATTTGAGTACCCCTGCTGTAGCATTACATTATTGTTATGATTGGTATTACTATTCAGTTTTGAAGAGCAGATGCTTTGGGTGTCAGCTAAAGAAAATTTGTAATAATTTTTTATTCAAACTTCATCTACTTAGTACCCATCTGCGCAAGCCATTAATACTGTGATTTCCTCATAATTAAAATGTTTGTGTGAAGAGCAGGCGTCACATACCCTCACTTAAAATCAGTGTGTAACACCAAAAGTGCTGTGACAGATCTGTCGTCGGCTGTCCGGATCAAATCGGCCTTATTGAGGGGATGGAATGTGAGATTTGTCATTCCATTATTTCCGTGTCATCTTGGTTCTCAAGACAGAAAGCATGTTTTGTAGTTGTTCAGGGATCAAAGACAGGCTTCTGGCTGCTTTGACGCGTGTGAAGAGAGCCTCCAATCTGGCAGCTCAGACCACCTGTTAAGGTTATGGATTAATTTCACAGGATTTGACTTTTATGAGGCAGCGAGAGGCTTCATAAGACTGAATAATGATGTTTTACATCAGAGCTCTGGCGGAACTAATGGACAGTGACAGTGAGTCATACAACAACATCAGCGCTGACTGACTGTAACTTTGACCAAATCAGTAATTCAATCACTAAACATGCCATAGTTAGTCAGTTTTGATCTGTACACTGTTGTAAAGTTAGTCAATTTAGATGCTGAAATTGGGACACTTTTTCCATTATGAATGACCAACCTGAATTCACCCTAGTATATACTGTATACTTCATTCAACAAGGACACATTAAATTGATCAAAAGGGACAGTAAAGACATCATTTTATAATTATTTGTGATGTCAAGATCATGTGACATTGAAGACTGGAGTAATGATGCTGAAAATTCAGCTTTGCATTACAGGAATTACATTTTAAAATATATTACAATATAAAACTGTTATTTTAAATTGTAAAAATATTTCACATAATTACTGGTTTTTCTATATTTTTACCAGTACCATGTGTGTGTGTGTGTGTGTGTGTGTGTGTTTGAGAATCTGAGAATCAGAACTAGCAATTTTATTTTACTAGCAAAATGATCATCGTTTACTTAACAGACTTTTGATTTCATGAGGTATACAAGAAAACTGTATTTCTGTTTTTATCAAACAGTCTTTACACAAAGACAAGACCAGATGCCTTGGAGAATTTCAGGAGGCCAAAACATGTTAGGATGTTATATCCAGGAGTGGTCAAACAAAGTCTCATTACTGGAACACAGACTACGGGTACCGGTAAATGGTTATAAACTTGATAATGATCTGTCCAACAGCTGCTGTAAAGCTTAGAGCTCAACAACATCTTCACCCAACTGATAATAGCTAAAACATCAAGACTTCATCAGCCAGTGACCACATTCTTGCCCAAAACGTAGCCTGTGTGGATATGCATGGATGACTTTTCCAGGAAGAAATGTTGACGTGCAAAGCTGCTGGATCATGACCACTCTAATAAAATCAATCTCTCATCCTGATATGAGATTGACTGTTGCCCTTCACCCAGCTGAGCTGTAGAGAGGACTCACTGTGGGTTTTTCTACATCTACATGATTTAAACACCTGAGTCAAGGACAAAAAAAGTGCTGCTTCTTCCTTTGTTTAATATAGACTACCAAACAGGGAAAATTCAAACAAAAAACAACAGTAAAAGTAAGCTAAAAAGAATAAAAGTAAGTCAACTAAAACAAAAACAGTGAACCTAAACTAAAACAAGAAAAACCAGCAAAAACAAAAACAGTAAAAATTTGTTAAAACAAAAAAAGTAAAACTAAACTAAAACTAATACTAGAACAGTAAAAGTAAACTAGAACTAACCAAAAAAACAGTAAAAGCAAATTAAATCAAAAGCAGTAAAACAAACAAAAACAGAAAAAGTAAACTGAAACAAAATAAACAAACAAAAACAAAGACATTAAAAGTAAACTAAAACAGTAAAAGTAAACTAAAACAAACAAAAAACTGTAAAACTAAAAGACAGCAAGAGTAAAAGCAAAAACAAAAACAAAACAAAAAACAGTAAAAGCTAATTTTAAAAACCCAGAAACAATAAAATTTAACTAAAACAACAGAAAAGTACATTAAAACAGGAACAAACAACAAAAACATTACAACTAAACAAAAACAGTAGTGCTGTCAAACGATTAATCGCATACAAATTAAATGTTTTTGTGTACATAATATGTGTGTGTTCTGTGTATATTTATTATGTATATACATTAACATTTTTTATGCAAAAGTACAAAGAATACTAAAATTCTGGTGCTTGTATTTTGAGGAAAAACCTCTCTTAAGAGAAAATAAATAATGGTCTGGCTGTAAAGCCATAACACAAAAAGTCTAAAGCAGGTGGTGTTCCTCTAAGGTGGATTATGTAGATTCAGCATTTCACAAAAGGAGATGAATAGAGATGCCAATAAACTTTGCTTATCTCAACAGCATCAGAGCTTTGTTCAAATGTATTTACACCAGCAATGCATACAGAATCACAAAACAACATCCCTCCGTTTAGTGCAAGAACTGAGCTGAAAACTGCTGGAACAAAATGGATCTTTTCTTTTTACCTTTTTATAGTTTATGTAGCATTTTTAGACTGCTTCTTGTTGATTGGAAAAAATGAGGCACATAGAAGAGCTTTCATATGAAAAAATGTGAAATGAGCTCAAATGGAGATCGCAGATGCTTTCACTTATGCCCTGAGGTGGGAGATCTTGGGTGCTGAACTGATGACCGATAATTAATGGCACAATTACACTTCATTAAAGCGATGAGATTCACAGCAAATGAGAGTCCAATCAATACAGAGACAGTTCTTCAGGATCACACTGTTTATTACAGCAATGAGGACTCTGCTCATGATCATAGTCATGATCATAGAATTATATCTACAGATAAAGACAATGTGTGTGTTTTAGATCCTGTTCTTCATTTTAAGTTTTTCACAACCTTATTCGCAATAACCTTATTTTTATCACAAGCTCGTTTTAAATTGTCCCGTGGTGTGGGAAATAAATAAAATAAAAAGTACAGGTGTTCTATGCTATCTCTCGATTACAAGGAGGTCATAAAATTGCCATGTGTAATAATGATAAAAGAATGAGCAATATGCTCACATTGTTCATCATCTGTCTTTATAAATTCTGAGTCATTGAGTCAAGCATTCAACTGATTCGTTTAAAAATGATGATTCACTCAGGAATTAAAGACCATGATACACAGGGGAAATAGTTGATTCTGCTTTGATTTTGTTTGGAAATATTTTCACTGGCAGAGCAAAAATATGCAATTTACTAACCCTCAGTCCATGTAGATATAGATTAGTTTGTTTCTTCATGGGAACAGATTTGGAGAAATGTAACATTACATCAATTGCTCACCAATGGATCCTCAGTGAATGGATGCTGTCAGAATGACATCACAATAATCCACAATATAAAAATCCATCTTTAAGATGTTTTCAAAAAACTTCAAACTCTATCCATAATATTGTTTTCTCCAGTGTAAGGGCCTAACACCCAGGAGCAAAAGAAAGAAAGGATGCATGAAATGGATGTATAGTAGCTACTGGAACAGATAAGATCAATTTTTTTTCGTCTGTAAAATGTGTAAAAACTTGATCTAGATTGGCTATGCAGCCATACAGCATCCAACTTTGCAAGGGAAAAATACAGTGTATGCACTATTTTTGTTGATTTCTTTTATTGTATGAGTCTGAGTACATATTCATGTGTGATTATTCTGGACAACATTTTAAGGAATATTTCACCCGAAAGTTAAAAATGTATTTAACATTTACTCACCCTCAGGCCAAGTTCACAATAATCCACAAGGTTTTCACCGCGGACCGCGGCCTCACTCTAGGCCACCGTGTGTGACGCTGTGTTTCGTTGTGAAAGCGAAACTACTTTGTTTGGTCTTCCAAAAATGGACACGACTAGAAATCAGTGGTTAAGTTGTATTTACAACACTGTTCCAGAACACTTCAACCCAAATATTCAGATGTGTGCAGCACATTTTATGGAGGACTGTTTCCTGATCCTGGGAGAGTAGCCTACAATGCAGGCTGTTCTGACTCAGAGACTGTAAGTACGTTTTTTATTTAAAAAAATTACGTTTTTTATAACATTTCCGTCACACGCTTGAGGTATTCGGCCAATCATAACGCACTGGATAGCTGGCCAATCACAGCACACCTTGCTTTTCAGACCGATGAGCTTTGTAAAAATCGACGCGTTTCAGAAAGGCGGGGCATAGAGGAGAAACAATAACGTACAGTATGTGGAAAATAATGTGTTTTTTGAACCTTAAACCACATAAACACATTTCATTACACCAAATAATGTTCTTTTTAGCAACATCATATGACCCCTTTAAAATGACTTCAACACATAGAGTAACACTGCAAGTTTCTAAGCATTTCAGGAGACCTTTAAAGCATTTTAACTTTAAACCGTAAGGTCAAAATACAAGTCCATAAATTAGCAATATCACACACAGGACTACGAGTGTGCTGTTGCGTTTAAACAACAGTTCAACGACATAAATAAGAAACAACCATGGAGTGTCTTAAAAAAACATTCTGTGTGTGGAACTACTTCCTTCTGCCACGGAATCAAATCTCAGATCAAATCTCAAACGACAGCCCAGTTTAACAGCCCAAGCCTCCATTACTCATTCAAAAATGTCACTTTAGAACTAGTAACAAAAGAACGTTGAGTTGCTTCTTTGAAAGCTTACTGTATTACGTTATTAAAAGCTCACTGTATTATGAAGAGCAGAGTATTATGAGAGAGAGATGGACTTAGTGAGTGTGATTACCTGTGTCTGATACAGCATTCATTCTTCAGCTCAATCTCATATTCACAATAATACATTTGCTTGAATGTCCGCTGACGAAAGCGATATCTTTGTCATACTATCATTTAAACAGATTTTCCATGATAACGCTGCTCAGTGCATTTGTTGGCTTACTTGGTTGAGTGTCTTTCAAAAAGTCTTTACTGCTGACTCACTCATAAAAAACAGTCTCTTGTCGCAATATAATGGCAAAACAAAGTAGCGAAAATCCCCATACAGTTTCTCAATACCAAATACTTTTAATAAATACTATTAGCCTAATTACATAAAATATTTTTTATTGAACAATAATATGTAATATACCACAATAGCCATTATAGACGTTGCTAAGCAATTCAGTCGCAAAGGCAGCACTCTGATACAGCATTAGTTATATACAAATATAAAGTTATGAGACTTCTCACTCAGCCAAAACTATTTGCTCTGGAACAATTAACAGATTAATGAGACCAAAACGAATTATATCTTATGTTTAACCACTAGACATCAGAGCAATTTCCAGAAGATCTGGCTGAGGTGAGGTTGCTCTCTGTGGGTTCATGGATTAATCCCGCTGGCGCCCTGGAGCTCACGAAAACATTGGCAAAAACATCTTAATGATGGATTTGTTTCTTCGAAACACACAGCTTTTCACTTAAAAAGATGTTAACTGATGGACTGGAGTGATGTGGATTACTTGTGGATTATTGTGATGTTTTTATCAGCTGTTTGGACTCTCATTCTGACGGCACCCATTCACTGCAGAGCAGCCATTGGTGAACATGTGATATAATGTTACATTTCTCCAAATCTGTTCCAATGAAGAAAAAATATCTACAATTTTGATGGTCTGAAATTAAGTATTATTATTATTTATTTATTTTTCGGTTTAACTGTTATTACTTTTAATATCAACATGATTGTGATAACTTGTACATTTTTGGAACAACCAGTTTTGCTCACGTGAAATTCCTTAGATAGCTGTGTAACAGTATTGTAACAGTATAGTATCAATGTATTGTTTGACCATTATTCTGTATATGAATGCTTCATAGAAAGTGTTAACAAATATATTTATGTAATTGCTAAATTTACATTGAAAACATGCTTATTTGCATTGCAAAGCTTTTTTTTCATTTTAACAGAGGTTGTGTGTATTCAGAGGTCTTGTCCTTGTCAGAATCCCGATGAAAGAACAGACAGCTGCTGTCTCCTCTGCCAACACCTGCTAAAGTCATTGAGATGCTCCATGTCTTTCAGACATCCTTTCTCTCTGGCTGCTCCGTACATGTGACAAAAATAAAATACTTTTGACAGGAGACAAACTGGCCATAGAATCTGAAGGCATCATAAACTGCAGATGTGCTGGCATGCACAGTTCTCAAGCCAAACTTTAAAGCACACAGGTTCCTATAAAAAAAAGACCCGTCAGCAGCTCCATAAAACACTGGAACTTCAGTACATTTTCATCTGCAAAATGCCATAAATTTAGGGGGTTTGTCAGCATTTTTAACGCTATCCCTTTAAAGACTAGACACATGATCTGCTGCAGAACAATGCTGCACACTGGTGGTAGCTTTGAGTTAAAGCAGCTTTTCTCAAAGCATGCACTAAACAGAACGAGTTTGGGTTCCCCCTCACTCATTTAAATTTTAGATTAAAATTATTTCAGTTATAAAAAAAACACTACAATCACAGAATAAAATATTCATTCAGCAGACGGTCAAAGGAAGCACCTGATGCAAAGGAAAATCCAATTTTGTTGATTTCTAATCAAGACAAGGACAACTTCGCTTTCTGTAAACATTTCGTTTATTTTGTATTAATTACAATGCAAATTACAATTTGTAGAAGACATAATGTCACATTACATGAAATATATAGGTTCCCTGTCAATATCAGTGATTACAAATAATCGGTATATACTGTAGTCATATTTAGTTGCATAGATATGGGAATACCTGAATTTGTATATATAGAGAAATTTTAAGAATATAAAATACATCTTTAACAATTAAGTAAAGATTGCAGTAATTCTAATGCAAAATAAAACACAGAAACAATCCAAAAGTATGAACTAAAAACTATTAGAAATGTTTCATCAAATAAAGTATCACCATATATTCTTAAAAAATAAAGGCTCTTTAGGCATTAATGGTTCCATGAAGAACCTTTAACATTCATAGAACCTTTCCATTGCACACAACATTCTTTAAAATGTTCTTCACACTAAGAAAAAAAGGTTATTTTAAGAACTCTGAAAGTTCTTTAAAGAACCAAAAAAAAAGGTTCTTCTATGGCATCACTTTGGGAACCTTTATTTTTAAGAGTGTACACTACATAAGATAAAAACTACATAAATAGTTCTTAGTTTGCCCTAAAAGGCATATGTTTAAAATTCTATTTTCATTTGTGCTAGCATTCTATCAGTGATATATCTGGCAAAAGCTCCAGCATTTTAGAAATATCATCTGCATTCATACCCTGTTCCATTTCAGCCAATAGGAGGACAGATTATGTCATTTCCCTGAGCCTGGGTTCAGACCTGTTCAACAGGTTCAGACACAATGCCATTAAAATGCTCTACCTGAGCCCTCTTTGCTCTCGAAATGATGCACATTTTCAAAAGCTGCTCTATGGCTGCACAGTCACAGTGACAAGGCACATCGGCACACTCTCTGGTGCTTCTGCGATTGAGGTAAACAGCTGATGACTGGGTGAAAGAGTTCAACTTGCATTCACCCAGACAACAAGCGCTCAGATTATCCAAGCTTTATGGTCATTTAAACATGCACAAGTACCCATAAAGCTGGGTAAATGTCACAAATGAGATTATATAAGATATAATTCTGACTGAATGAGCTAGAGTGGAAGGAGATAAAGAGTAAATATACAAGCTGGAGCTTGTCTACCATAAATCATTTCTATTCATGTAGAAAAATGAAGCCTTCGAATACTGAGTTTTAGGTATTTAAAATAAGCTAAACATGTTATTAGATGTATAAATGATATCGAAATACATAATTTTAAGACCAGAAAAAAACACGATTGTCATCCTGACTAGACAAAGGCTATGAGATACACAAGGACTTGCAGTTAACAAAGTTTGAACTTCTATTTAAAGGTCCTGCAGAACACATTGTTATTGGTTTTTTCAATAACAGATAAAAACAGATGATTACTTATCCATTTTAAGAAGGTATAGGGATAGTTTTCTCAAAAATGAAAACCGTCATCATTTACTCACCCTCATGTGGTTCCAAACCTGTATGACTTTATATTTTTAGTAATGATTACGTTTTTTTTTTAATGCAAGTCAATGTTTTAGACCCCATTAACTTTAATTGCATAGAAAAAAATATAATAAACTTTCGGTGCATAAACATTCTAGATATCTTTTTTTGTATATAAAAAACGTGATACAAATTTTGATTGACATGAGCTTATATAAACAATCAAATAATTCTGAATTGCCGAAACAGACAAATATTAAATGCAAAGACAACTTCAGATCAATACATTACAAATTGTTACACAACAGTGTCACAATCGCCATTTTGTGACTTCAAGCTTTGTGCATAAGAGACGGCATCACTAAGAGTGTGAAACTGTATTTCTTTGGTCCCTTTCTTTGGGTCATAATACCCTCCCCTCAGCAAAGAATCAATGACGGAGGGGTTGCATTGCGCTAAAAGCATATCGACTCCCAGCCCCTTGTAGTTCTTGCGTACCTCTTTCAAAGCATTGACCCCAGCAGTGTCCAGAAACAGCACTGGACTGCAGTCTATGACCAATGTGTGCAAACTGTTGTGCTGTAGCAGATACATATTGGTGGACACGTCCATCTCTTGCTTTTGGTCTTCTCCACCTTGTTTCTTATTCCTCTGCTTGTCTAGTTTCCTGCGCCTGGTCTTCTCTTTAAGCGGATCCAGACCCACATTACGGTACAGTGACTTCTTAAAGAGAGCTTGGTTGGCATAGTAGATGGGAGCCTCGTATCGGAAAACAGCCACCTCTGGCTGGCTCTGGAGACCCTTGTAGGACGCAAGGTCCTCAAAGAGCTCGCGGTCCCCTGCTTGGCCTAGCTGACGGACTTGGGCGGACTGAGTTCGGCCTAGCGCACAGAACGCAGAGACCAGGACTCCAACTAGTAGACCTAGCTCAGTGTTCACTAGCGCTGATGTAGCCATAGTAATCAGCCAGATGATAGTGTCCACATGGTTGACGCGCCACATTTGGGGAATGTCCCCAAACTTTCGCAGTGCTCCACGGAGGTTGACGACTATGATGACGGCCAGAACACATCTGCGGAGAAGAAGAGGACACAGTTACACTGCCATTGGCAGTGTAGGTGAAGTCTAGATAATTTCAACAAGAAAACGGCATAATTTGTACGTACTCCTGCAATGAGTAGAAGGCAGGTGCTATAACAAGCAGGACGAGCAGCAGCACAAGAGCGGTCACCAACCCTGAGAGCTGAGTCTGGCATCCCGTCGACTCCTTCACAAGAGTGTTGGTCAAAGCGGCACTGGTCGTGAAACAGCGGAAGAAGGAAGGAATGATATTACAGAAACCAATAGCATACATCTCCTGGTTAGGGTCCACCATATAACCATGCTTCTTGGCAAACATCTCAGACAGAGACACAGTAATGGCGAAACCAACAATGGCGATTGAGAACGCGTCAATGGCAATATTGGGTATGAGAGACCAGTTGGGAAGTTGTGGTGGCATGAAGCCTGTGGGAATGTTGCCAGCTACATCTGAGCCATAAGTTTCCTCGAACCGTCCAAAGTGGGAAGCTAGAGTAGTAGCGATGACCACAAAGAGTTCAAAGGGAATAGGGGCCTTGAGCTTGGCCTTGAAGCGGTCGTTGAGCTCTTTGGTGGGTACAAGCACAAGCAAGCAGAGCACGCTGGTTACGAGGTCACAGAGGTTGGTATGACCCAGATTCTTGAAAAGACTGATCCAGGTTTTTAAGAGCAAACCCCAGCCTTGGACACGAGGAAGGTGGAGGCCCAGAAAGTACTTTATCTGGGATGTGAGGATGGTGAGAGAGGCACCAGTTGCGAAACCGCTCAACAGAGAGTCTGAGAGGTAGACGGAGACAAAGCCAACCTGTAGGAGACCCATCAACACCTGAAACACAAGCAGAGCAATTAATATATTTAGATATTTTTAAAATTCTGATAGAAGACGACTAACCTTGACTAACCTGGTAGACCCCTGCTGTGAAAGTTAGTGTTGCTGCCACCATGACTGCATAGCAGCTTCGGTCACAGACTGGACCAGTGCTGTTGTCCACATTTCCCAATGTGGTCTGATTGGTGTCCGATGGATATCCTGCCAGAGTAAGTTCCCTCTCCACAACCTGTCCCACCAGAAGACACAATACCCCAAACATCCCCACAGAGATGTGCCTGGAAGTTCCCAGTAGGGTGTAGATGATGCTGGCAAAGAAAGATGTATAGAGCCCATAAATAGGGTCTTGTTCTGCCAGTAAAGAATAAGCAATGGACTGGGGAACCAAGAGGATGCCCACGATAAGGCCAGACATGGCATCCCCAATGATCCAGTCTTTGAATTGATATCTTGGCAGCCATTTCACGATTGGAATGGAGTCTACGAAAAGAGCAGAGCAGAACTGCAGGAACACTTTTTTCCCACCTTCTTTCTCAACACATCCTTCCAGGACACTTTCTCTTTTACACGCTCTTCTAAAAGGAAAGGAACATCAGGCCCCTTCTTAGCATCATCCTTTGCTGAAACACTGTCACAGACTTCTTCAGTTGGCATAATGTCCAGAAACTCTCACTGAAACAGGACAAAAAAGCACATTGATTAACTGGGTTTTAAAAAGCAATTTGGTTTACATAGATAAAATAAGAGAAAAGGGTGTATCTTAAGTGTGATTATTATTGACTTAAAAATAATTTTGTGTCATCAATTACTCATTCTCATGTCATTCCAACCCTTCTTATCTTTCTTGAAACACAAAATTACTTATCAGGCTTCTGTTTCACACACAAGGAATGTGTGATTTAAGCCATACAAATATCATAAAGGTAGTTCATTAAACTCATGCGCCATATTGGCGTGAGGTAGTCATATGGACTTTTCTGATAGTCTTAAAATGTGTTGTTGTGGTTGTACAGTATATTAGGCACAACAATATTTATATAAAGGGGGGGAAAAAATCAAGAAATTACTCTATCAATGTAGAATAACTTTATTATACAACCACTATACACAATTTACTAAGACCTTGACTCTCTAATTTATAAAATCCAACTTCTTCATCAGAGAAAACAGATGGCAAATATTATCACTCATTATGACTGTAGGAATAAAAATGTAAGAAGCATCTGGCACAGTCTTGCTGCTTTGCCAACTATGGAATTCAAAGTTATTTGAGTTATCTGCTGCATGATTTGTTCAAGTTACAGAAAAATGCACTTAGAAGTAACACATGAGGACCATAAAGTATTAATGATTAAATAAAGCAGTAAAAAATTTACTTTAGGTTAATTATCAACTACTTAGCAGTACATAAATTACAGAGTACATAAACTTATTTATTAATTGCTCTTCATTACATTATAATATTTCTCAGCTGCTTGACACCAAATACATTTCCTATGAAGTACAGCTTGCATTCTTCATTTTTTGCAATCCATACATAAATGTGTTAAAATGTCATAACACTGATACACTCTCAGAAAAAAGGTATACAAAAGCCTGGGACGGTACCTTTTCTAAAGATACACCTTTGTACAGGGTGCATACTGATACCTTAAAAGGTACATATTAGTACCTTAAGTGTACAAAAGGGAAAAGGTATTGCAAAATGTGCCAAAGTGATTCCAACTAATACAAATCAGTCTGATCATTCAGTACTTCCTCATTCAAGTCAGAAGCAGTAATTGCTGTGGAGCTGCTGAAGATGTTCTCAGAGAACGCCTGATGATGTCCTAAACGGTGAGTACAACCACTAGTCTGCATGGAAATGATGTTGCTTGCCTCCCTCCAGGACTATAATCAACCTTCCCCAGCTGTTCGAATTTACATCTCATCCCACAGAGACACACATCTCTACATCGAGAGGCTAGCCGAGGTAACCAAGAGCCTTGCCAGGCAAACATCTTTGAGTCAGTTTTCGTTTCTTTCCTGATAACGTGGCCTGATTAACTGGGTGAGATTCTACAACAACAAGAGATTCTGGCATTGGTCACACACAGAAACTGAATGCAACCTGTGGGAGCTGCAATGACAGGCACCTCGAGGCACTTCACAAGCTCAGTGAGAATCCAGTCAGTGGAAACTTGTCTTGTCAGCACAGCTGACAGGGTTTTGTACTTAGCTTAAAAAGCAGGATGAAAACAAGTACTGTTAAAGGTCACTAAAGTGATTCTGAATAATGGAGAGCATGCCTCTCTCAGAACTAACACATTTTCTTAAATTCTCAGTTTCTCCAGCTTGTTAGCCTCAAAGTGTCTTCAAGACTCAAGAAGCACTCACTGCAGAAAAGACTGACAGAACAGACGTACCTGATCCAAACCCCTCACACACACAGGCCTCAAAAGACTGCCTCTTCTAGCCCAAGTCATCATTACCATGCCTGGTCACCTTTACTTAATACCTTCAGTGTGCACCTGATGGAGCATCTGCAGCAGCCAACATGCGATTCAGATTCAATGGTGCATAAATATTTTGTAGCAACCCTGCTATGGTTTTTCTGCACTAAAACCAGAATCAGTTTTCCAACAGTGAAGATGGGCATCGCCAACTATTTTACAGTTTATTTAACAGCTTAAGTGAGGGAAAGGGCTACAATCCCATTAAACAAACAAATATTAAACTACTGATTTAAAGTTGTTGATTATATCTTAGTTAGTCAGTTAGATTAGTCAGGAGAAGAAGGCTGTCCCGCATCACCTTTACATTACGAACCCGTAAATAAATAAATAAATAAATAAATCACAACATTTACAAACCAAATGGTGTGGATTAGTGATGCTGACGTGTACACTTTATACACGCTCGATCTCCTTTGCAATTATGCCTTGAACTTCCGATGACGTAACTGAATGATCAAAGCTAAGTTTTTACACTAAACTAAAAAGACATGTTACAGAAATCAGAAGTGCAGACATAGGCGTAATTTGCGGGTGGTACGGGTGGGACATGTCCCACCACTTTTTGCCAGGGTCGATATTGTCCCTACCACTTTTTGAAAGTAACTGAAAAACATATTGCGGAAGGTATGTATTAAAGGGAAAACAAGATCAACAAATCATTCTGGTAACACTTTACTTGAAGGGGTGTGCATAAGACTGACATGACACCTTCATAATCATGACATGACACATGTTTATGACAACTGTCATTAAGTGTCATTCGCTCAGTTATGTCATTTTTAATGCAAATATGACATTATTTGACCTAACTCTAACCTAACCCTACCCCTACCCTTACCCTTAACCATAGCCCATAACAAAGACATCTCAAACAATGTCATCTTTGCATTAAAAATTACATAACTGAGCAAATGACACTTAATGACAGTTGTCATAAACATGTGTCATGTCATGATTATGAAGGTGTCATGTCAGTCTTATGCACACCCCTTCAAGTAAAGTGTAACCATCATTCTTCATAATCTAATTAGGGTGATAAAAAACAACAACAACAACATTTGACACCTTATGCATGCATAACTCGTAATAACGAAGTGATTTGCAGCTGTCGCTTTTTTTCGTAATGTCATTAGGCTATAGCATTTTATTTTAAAAATGGAGAGCTTCCTTGTGCTAAGTAGGCCTGCCCTCTATTAAAGATTTTTCCAGACAACTAGTCGCACGTTATATTAAATTGATTAATACAATAATACATTAACCATAGGCTACTTCAATATAGGCTAGGCAGATGTATTAGGCTAGAGCCTATTCCGCACTCAAGCTCGCGCATAAAGCAATTGCCTCAAAGCACCGGCAAAGTGATTATGAACGTATCGAGGGAAAAGAAGACATTTTAATTATTTATTAATAAACTAGTGCTTTCTGAGTCAGTGTGGTGCAAAGATGCAATGATCTAGCATTTTTTACATTTTCCTAGACAGATTTTTTTTTGAGCATGTAAAATTGTGTAGGTTAAATAGCTTAACTTTAACCCTGGGTCAAAAAAAGTTCTCTACTGCTATGAGGACACAGGTCTTAATCCATATGGCCTTCAAATTCTACACAGGCTTGAGGAAAGTCAGCCACACTCCCCTGAGAAGAAACAAAGAGCACAGTGTGTGTATGAAAGAACACAGGGAGGGATTTGATACAGGGCATTTTTGTATAATCTGCCAATAATGCAAACACTTTTTCATTGGCATATCATTCTCCTATATTTTTTCATTCATACATATTTTACATTTTACATATGATTCTGTCCATTTTTTTCATTTATGAATGTTCCTGTTACATTAATTGTAAACGAATAATACTATTTATTTGTTTGTTTGTTTGTTTATTTATAATCTTTCCTTAAACTTTCACTTCTATAATCATGCAAACCTGAAGAGTTTCTTCTGCTGAACATAAGGATGTTATTTTGAAGAATGTGGGTAACTAAACAGTTGCGTGTCCCCATTCACTTCCATAGTATTCAAAAAAAAAAAATTCAATGGGGACTAGCAATTGGTTAAACCAGAAACTCAAACAGGTTTGGAACCAATTGAGGTTGAGTAAATAAAGACACAATATTAATTTTGTGGTGAACACAATCCCTAGCCAGTTTTGAATTTTGAAAGTTCTAAAAAATAAAATAAAAAAGATTGGGGATAAAAATCGAAACCAATTACTAACTGCTTATTAATGATGCTCTCTATACATTTTTGGTTGATTTTTCTTTTTATCCTCAATAAATGTGTGCTGTCTTAATGAGTCATTGATATTTTAATTTGTTCCAAATGAAAGATTAATTCAGGAGCAAAGCAAGCTCAGAGATGCCAATGCTGCAGCTGTGGATATGTTTATAAACCTTTTATTGGTGAAAATAGCACAAAACAGACAAGACTGTGTGAAAAAGGTAAGTCACTTAATATTAACTTAGTAACTTTATTGAATTCTATAAAATCATTATCAAATTTGCAGTCATGTTGATATTCGGGAAAATGAATATCATGACCTATGATCTTATCTGAATAGATTTCTTGTAGGTATGTCATCAAGCAAATAAAAAATGGGCCGTTAACTGCTGTTATTGCTCACTATTAGATAAGTGTTAGTGTTTTCAACAGATGATACCAAAAGTTCATAAATAACAATCTAAGTTCAAATAATCAGCTCATATATAGGAAACAAGCAAAGTCATACAATGTGATTCAGTGTCAGATGGTGAAAAGTCTCATCTCATGCACCATATGCTGTTTACAGGGTTACAGGGTTGTAGCATATGAAACAGCATTTACTAAACACTGTCAACGATACATTGTATGTAATAATTATGCTTATAAAAGTACTACTTATTAAAAGTAAAGCCAAGTCACATCAAAGTCTCATAACTGTGCACCTCTAATTTAACAAAGCTAGGAACCAACTTTTTTTTTAAAGTCATTTCCATGCAATGTTGATTGAGATACGGCATCTTCTGGCACTTTATCCACTGGTGTTGCTGATGGAGAACATTGCTCTGACTTTATGAAAGGCACTATTGAAAACACGACCGCAAAACTGCAACGTGTACAGCTGAGTCATCCGCTGAAGGATAAAGCTTCATTTAAAACCTGCATTTTCATAGTCTTAAAAAATCTGATTTCTCTCAACATGGGGAAAGGAGAGCTGTCAGTTAATACATTGGAGAAAAAAATTGTAAATTAAAAAGTAATGCGTTACTTTACTAGTTACTTGAAAAAAAGTAATCGGATTACGTAACTCACGTTACTTGTAATGTGTTACCCCCAAAACTGCATATAGATAATAACAGGTGAAAAATAGCCCAAACAGTCAAATCACAGACAGTCAAGCTGAAATCTAAAATCAGTTAAAATACCCAATCTTCTTGAAAGCAAAGCTCTAACTTAACTCTTTGAAATGAAGTTTGTGTGTACATTATGCGGTTATCACACAATCTAGTCTGTTTTTATTCCCCAAAACTGTTCCAAACAAACTTTCCTGCGGTAAGTTCATACCTGAGCCCATTATAGAGCCACTGTACAATGCACATGTAAACTTTTTAGACATTTGCAATTCAAATCTGATTATATTATGTTATATAAGAGAATTCCTAATGAGTGCTGTCTGCTGTGGCTTCAGGACAGTTTATCTTGCGGAATATTGTGTTACACACTAATACTGCTAGGACTAGGTTATGAAACTAGGTGGTGCTACTGGGTAAGCATGGAAGTACCTATGCAACACTTTTGAGTAGAGATACAATATGTATGGAGGCCCATTTTCACCACATAAGAAAAAAAATGCTTGATAAATCATAATTATAAAATGAAACCATCATAATTAAGAGATACATTGAAATTATGAGATACTAAGTCAAAATTCTAAGATGAAAAGTCAAAATTCTGAAAAACAACATGACATAAAAAGTCAAAACTATAAGATGAAAACTCACAATTATAAATCATGTCATAATTTAGTTTTCTGTCTAAAAAAACTCTCTAAGCTTTTTTTTATCTCATAATTATGATTTAATAATATACCCTACTTTTGACTTTAATTTCATAATTACGATTTACCAAAGCAAATCTTTATTAGCTTCCATAATGATGGGATTTTAAATATTGTATAAAAAGGTTGTATACTCTTAAAAATAAAGGTGCTTCAAAAGGTTCTTCAAGCGATGCCATAGAAGAACCATTTTTGGCTCCACAAAGAGGCATTCAGTCAAAGGTTCTTTAAAGAACCATCTCTTTCTTACCTTTTTATAATCTGAAGAACCTTCTTTCGCCCCAAAGAAGCTTTTGTGAAACAGAAAGGTTCTTCAGGTGTTAAAGGTTCTTTATGGAACCATTTAGACAAAAAGGTTCTTCTATGGCATCATGAAGCACCTTTATTTTTAAGAGTGTAGTGGGTTGCAGCAAGATCTAGAATAGGAACAGAGTCATCAGTAAAGGAACTAACAAGAATTGTGAGTGGAGGGAACAGGTTCTGTATTCTTGTATTTTATTAATTTTTTTACTATATTTTATTTTATTTGTGCTAACTCTTTTGTTATGTTAGAAATGTCAGAAAATGTCAGCAGACAAAAAAAAATGCATACTGTGAAGCATGACTATGATACATGTGTAGAAGGTGCTGGGTTGTAAAAAGTGTTGTAACTGCGTTGAAGCAAATAGTATTGAAATCAGAAAGAGTGTAGTGTAAGTACAACAAGAATGAGCTAAATATAATGTGTCTTATACAGAAGTGGTGAAAGCTGTTGAAATGAGGACCACATGAAAGAGAATAGAGACTAAAAATGAAAACATACTGTACAAAATTATGCAAACGTGAATGCTTGACCAATGCACTGCTAGTGGGTGGTACTGTTAACTTGCATTCTTGTCTTGCTGTGGTAGTAACAAACCAAAATATCTCCCATGACATGTTGTAGCAAGAAGCTGTTATACATGAAATTGAGCTTGTTTCACCAGAAGCTTTTGTGTTTACATAGCAGGGGCCCTCAGTCTATGGGCCAAGGACCTCTCGGTGGACAGAGACTGAGCTGCTGTTACATATGAAACTGAGTGCTTGGCCTACCTCTATTTTAATTTGATTTCATATGTTTTTAAGAAATATTAACTTTGGATGAAGCTTCGAAAATGTCAAATATAAAGCAAGTTAACTTAATATTTTTATTTTTCCTTTTATTATGTATAACACATATTGTAAAGCAGTGAATTCAGGTTAAAATGGAGAGGTAAGATGATGAGGGAAGAAATGGAGGATAATAGAAGACACTTCGGTTGTGAATAATAAACAGAAAAGTTCAAGATTATAGTAAAATAGCTGAGCGATTCCTATGTAAAAGAGCTGGGGTTACTGATGCAATGTTATAGTTCAGATATTGGAAGAGGAGAAAATCTATGTAATAATTCATTGCTAAAACCCTTGTCTAAAATTATTTTAAGTGATCTAGAGCTTTAATGTACATTGTACTGTATCGGGGGAAGTGACAATGGATGTAACAATGATAGATTTAAGATTAGCTGATGTGGATGTAACTTTTTATGTTGTTCTTTGGAATGGATAACTAAATGGAAAACTATAAAGAATTGTCCTTTGAATAATAATAATATTCTATATTTTGTATATATTATAAACTTAAGTTAAAGGGGTCATATGACGCGATTTCAAGTTTTCCTTTCTCTTTGGAGTGTTACAAGCTGATTGTGCATAGATAAGATCCCTGAAGTTGCAAAGACTAAAGTCTCAAAACCAAAGAGATATTCTTTATCAAAGTTAAGACTCTGCCACGCCCCCCTAAAACGTCTCGTTCTAACACGCCCCCACATATCTACCTCACTATGTGGAAATATTTGCATAATGCTGCCCAAATGTGCACGCAAAGAAAGAAGGCATGGTTTCAGTAACCGCAGTTAGGGGTCACATCACAGTGGAGTCAGCTGTCTTAACCGTGGCTTGTGTACTGCAAACACATACCAGCTTCATCACTGTGTCTGTCACGCGACTCTGTTCCCCTTTCGGGCTCTGTCTTTACATTTCTATTGGGACAAGAAGGTTGACAAAAGACCTCATTGAGGTGACAGTAGAGGGCACTATTGAGACGGTTTTCAAGAAAAGAGATCCAGAAAAATGGGAATGAGTGCTATATAGATTTAAAGGTGGGGTAAGTGATTTCTGGTAGCCAATGTTGAC
>NW_015505429.1:925521-925960 GCF_001515645.1 Sinocyclocheilus grahami | reverse complement strand
AATTGTTGATGATAATGTTTCTGGGTGTTTTACTTTTGAAACTTTTGTTTTTGTAATTCCTATTTCCATATAGAAAGGAGTAAAATGTGATGTTTCTTCAGTCTCCTCTTATTAATAATTCCCCTTTTTGCTTTAAATATAGCCTATATGTTGTTTAATGTTTGATGCTAGGGCGAAGGTTTGATTTTGACATTGGACATAACAGCAGAAAACACCCCCTTCTCCCCATCCAACTACCCCAACATTTTCGCGTTTAGGCTATATAATAGACTTTTGACCACAGTTTCATATCAGCTAAAGTCTTTATGTATAGCTATGGTAACTAACATACTTATAATTCATAAAGAGAGTCTTTTTATGTTAGCATATTCACCAGGCAATAAGTAGCCTACACAATTTTGATTATGCAAAACCAAAAATAGCTAAATTTCAAAGTTGA
>NW_015505429.1:908325-924944 GCF_001515645.1 Sinocyclocheilus grahami | reverse complement strand
TCACATCTACATCTGCTTCAGGCAGGGGAACCTCATTACTTTGAAAAAAAAACACTATGATTGTTTGGAGGTTGAATAATGTGAATAAGATATATTATTGTGTTATATGTAATCCTATGTGATTTGCAGTACAAAAAAAGTTTTTTTCATGCTTTCGAATGTCAACTTTTTGAACGAAAACAGTTGTGCTGCTTATTTTTGGATACATTTTTTAAAGATTCTTTGTTGAATAGAAAGTTCAAAAGAACAGCATTTATTTAAAATAGGAATCTTGTGTAACATTATAAAAGTCTCTAATGTCACTTTTTTATCAATCTAATGCATCCTTGCTAAATAAAAGTATTAATTTATTTGGGGAAAAAACCTTGCTAAGTAACCTCACACTTTTAAACAGTAGTGTAGTTATGTTTTAGCAACTACTATGCTCTCAAACTGTGCAATTTGTCACTACTCTTTATATAGTTTTCTCAATATTGCATCACCTGTTCTCTTCTTTAGTGCCAGAGACTCACTGCAGAGAGAGATGAGGCTGAGATGCAACTCAAGCACATTAAACGGGGTAAGATCAATTAAGTCATCTTCTGCTGTTTTTTTATTTCCATTTTTCATGCATTAAAATGGGAAGAAAAGTATTGCAATATGCAACATAGAGTAGATTCTGTTTATAGGTGCGGTCTGTAACTTGAATATCATTACTGTTACTGCAGCAAATTCATTTTCTGATCTTCTGTATTGACCAGAGGTCAACAATTAGCATCCTGCGGTCCAGATCCCGGCTCAATCTGGACCACAAATCCTTACTCACAAATGAATACAACATTTCTTCATAGCACCCCACTTAACCCTTGCAGGCTTGTTTTTTTGTGCTTTCAAGTCAAGTCAGAAAGATTGCAATAATGTCACCGGAAAGCCGTAATTACAAGTGAGAAACTTCTTTAAGCTCAGAGTTTCTGAGTTGTGTTCAGACGGTTTACGATACGGTTTAATCAACTGTATAGTTTTTAAAATGGATACTGAATGAAAACTACAGCTGTGCTTTACTATTTAAAAAAATAGTACTGAACCATACTTTGTAAAATAATAAAAGTCATAGTTCATTAAAGGGGTCATATGATGCGATTTAAATTTTTCCTTTCTCTTTGGAGTGTTACAAGCTTTTGGTGCATAACGAAGATCTGTAAAGTTGCAAAGACTAAAGTCTCAAATCCAAAGAGATATTCTTTATAAAAGTTAAGAGTCAACCACGCCTACCTAAAATGGCTAACACTCCCCCACATGTCTACATCACTATGTGGGAAGATTTGTATAACGCCTCCCAAATGTTCACGCAAAGAAAGAAGGCGTAACTTTTATTCTCGCTGTAGTATTGTTGCTGCCGCCATGTCGTGAAGGCGCTGTGTTTCGTTGTGAAAGAGAAAACTACTTTGTTTGGTCTTCCAAAAGAGGACGATATCCGCTTCATCATGCCTAGAGCTGATCCGTGCTGGTTGCTGAGGAAATCTCTGTGGATCACCGGATCGGCTTTCACCGTGGACGAAGCGGTGTCCAGCCCGGGGTCGTCACATGTGGTTGCCGCAAGCCCGCCGGACGCTCCTTCGTCGAATCCGCCGTGTGTGTGTCGAATCCGCCGGCCGCGCCGTTCTCAAACCGGCCTCCGCTCACTCAAGTGTGTGACGGTGTATTTCGTTGTGAAAGCGAAACTACTTTGTTTGGCCTTCCAAAAGAGGACACGACTAGAAATCAGTGGTTAAGTTGTATTTACAACACTGTTCCAGAACACTTCAACTCAAATATTCAGATGTGTGCAGTGCAACATTTCCGTCACACGCTTGAGGTATTCGGCCAATCACAACGCACTGGATAGCTGGAAAATCAGAGCACACCTCACTTTTCAGAACGATGAGCTTTGTAAAAATCGACGCGTTTCAGAAAGGCGGAGCATAGAGGAGAAAAAATAATGTACAGTATGGAAAATAATGTGTTTTTTTAACCTTAAACCGCATAAACACATTTCATTACACCAAATACACAAAATAATGTTCTTTTTAGCAACATCATATGACCCCTTTAACTAACATTAACAGAAGCAATAGACTATCGGTGCCAATTGCAAAACGGATCAACCAGTCGACCACTAATATTGATGTTAAATGTATGAAAATTTGTGGATTTATTTTATTTACAATAAAACTAAGTTGCATCTACAAAATACAACAGTATTATACAATTACGAGATAATGTAGTGATTAAATTTACAGCACCTTTATACATTTAATATAAACATAACAAAACAAAAACAGATTAATTCACATTCTTTATTTATCGTTTTGTAGAACAAAATCTTGCTGAACTGCTCTGACCAAGTGATTTGAACATGCCTGACATCGTAATTACAACTTCCCAACTCGTCAATACCAATTTCCCAGGAGGACTTGAATGCATCATTTCACTACCAAGCCAGGCCAAAAGTCTTAAATTCTCTTTGGTTTACACTTTAACCACATAATTCGAAAAAGGTTGTACAATAAGTGTATTGTTTCGTATTTGTGATGATTCTGGTGTCCATCAAACCTGAGTGAACTCAGTGAACTCCATACATCACCTTTTCACTCAGAGTAGGCGGTGAAGATGATCTCACTTGGCTCTTCCCACTAACTTGATGCTCGGTGTTGTCTTATCTCATTTCCGATCCCCTTGCCCTCACCCATATCATCATGACGTTACCTGGGGGCTCTTCTCAATGCTCCATTATTGTAGGTGTTAGCGCTTATTCCGGTCTCTATGGCTACCGGGAACTGACCGTGGAGATGCATTAGTGTTAAGGTGACCTTACCTGCTTCCATTCCATTTTGTGACATGTAAGGAAACCCAGCCTCGGTTACTAACTAATTTGTTAGCACTCTGACAACACTCCAGCGGCTGCCAGCTTTAGGAGCATAATCAGGAAATTGTTCACAGGTGAGAAAATGCTAATTTTTCTCTGCAAGATTAAAAATAGGGTTTCATTTAACATGGTTTTACTTGCTCATTAAAAGATGCCATTGCAATGTTGCTGTACTATATATATATATATATATATAGATATATATACATACACACACACACACACACACACACACACACACACAGCATTGTGGAGTATTGTTAATGTTTTTGAATGGAAATTCAACTCTAAGTATCTAGTTACGTGTGAAGAGAATACTAAAGAAAGCATATTTTACTTATTTGGGAAAACATTACAGATTCTCTCTGTTAGAGTCCTATTTATGATTCAGTATGAATATACTTTTGTATGTCAATTTGCATGTGATATTTCTCTTAGAAATTTATATCAAATTATCAATATCTAATTAACATGTTATATATGTAAAATTGTAGATATGATAAAGGATATCAGGATATCATTTTACCTGGAAGCCTGTTTTCATAAATAAGTTGGATATTGTGAATATTAGTTCACAATTTTGTAGTTGTAAGTGAATATTGTGATGAATCCGGTTTTATTTTTAGACTCTTTAGGCTTCTTTTTATTGGAGTCCTGGAATTGTCAGACATTCCCTAGGGAGGCAACGTAGACCAGGCTGAATTCAGCTCTCATCACTGTCTTGTTATATCAGTAAATTATTAAAAATCACCAATTATGAATTATTTATCAGTAGAAAATATATAGGCACCCGCTTTTCAACCTTCCATTGTTGTTCAAGCCAAACCCCTCATGCACTCTCATATCATTTCTGAAATGCAAGTCACCCTGAATATGAATTAGTGAAAATACATTCAATACGAATGCCTCGAAAAGCAAAATGCATGACGTTTTCACAATTACCTTGTGAGTTACGGTCAATTTTTGTACCACACTTGTTAATTTTTTTATGTAATGAAATGGCAGTGTATTTATTTTATAACCTCAGCCTCACTAAATGGCACAAATTCTTGCTTGGCTAACATGACACAGCAAATGTCACAGCAGTTTGGCCTAGTTGCTGTCATACAGGACAATAGTCTTGTGCTGGGTGCACGTGATTGGTCTGTGTTCTGTTTAATGATTGGCTGCTGCAGGGGAGCTGCTGTCGAGTATCTGGGAGGTACTGGATCTGCGTCTGGCAAAGCACCTCCTCTTTGGGACGCCTGAGTGAGCTTCATTAAGAATACCCTCTGCACTTATGCAAATTAAAACACAGGCCGTGTGTTAAGCTATCAGCCCCATTACTCAGCTTATTTACCTTTACACTTTACATATCTTACCGTTTATGGGTGGAAAGAGAGAATCCTTAATATTTACACTCTAAAAAATGCTCGGTTAAATATAACCAGCACTTGGTTAAAAAGGGACAAACCCAGCTATTTGGGTTGTTTTGACCCAGCGGTTGGGTTGTTTTGAACCCAACCGCTGGGTCAAAACAACCCAATGGTTGGGTTTGTCTCTTTTTAACCCAGCATTTTTTAGAGTGTAGTCTACACATCCGTCCTGGGTTTGGAGTATGGGTTTCAAGCGCAGGCACAATTAGTGCTGGAGTTGAGATTTATTAAAAGAGCTTAATCACTGTGATCAAAATTGGGACGGAAGCGCTTTAGACTAATGCCAGCCAAGGTTGTGTTAAAGTGGCAGACAAATGCTTATTTGAAGCAGTCTGGAGAGGATTCTGCAGCAGTTCTTTAAGCTTTTGCCTCTGTTCGACTGACTCCGCAGAGCCATATTTTGCTCGTACAGCATTAGGCGTGCTGGACTTGCTGACCTAGAATCTGCTCACAGAAGAAAGCCCAGAAGCAGGGCTCTCTCGGTCAGTCATTAGAAGCCAAATGAGTTGAGCAGATGAGTTTGGACTGATCTGCAAGGGAAAGAGGGAGCCACACCCCTGTTATTGTGCTGCTTTATTTTCATGGGCGGCACGTGCAAACTTGCACACCCTGACTCAGAATCAGTGAATGACCCAGATGTGCATAGACTGTTTTGCTTTTATTTTAACTAATAAATGCCAGGTCTGGTGATTTATCCAGCATTTAGGTAGCTGACTTTAAAATTTCAATCAGTTTCAGCAGTGTTTAGTGTTTGCGATTTTGGTTTAATACAAAGTGTATACATTTGTTTTTAGGGGTGTAACAATACACTGATGTCACGTATCAGTTCAATACAAGATACTGATCTCTGTTAAAAATGGTACTTTTTAAAAAATTATTACATATGATAAACAGTTAACAAAAAGTACTGTTCATTAAAATCATACATTTGGTATTACATCAGAAATGGACTTCATCCATCTTAGAAAAATACTGTTCAGCTTAGAAATACTAAATTATGTTACACACATATGATTGCACTTACTGACTACATACATTTAAGTTTAAAGAGCTTACATTTGATTAAATAAAGCTCAAATGTGTGACCTTCTGGGTTTACCATATTTGATGCCAAATTATATATTATATTAATTGAAATTTTTAAAAAGATTTCTCCTGAAATAATTTGAGAATTTTTATCATAAAGTTGAAATAATCTATATAATTGTTATTTTAGTTTATATTGTTTTTCTTTTGTACGTTGACTTTTTAAGACAAAATTGTTAAATTATTGTAAACGTTATATTGAAAGGATATTGATTGAGTTGATTGAGTGATGCAACTGAATTCTTTTTTGCCAAGAATATAGCCATTGATGCTGACATGGCATTAAATCATAAATAAATATATTTGATGCCAAATTAAATATCTCTAAATAACTATACACAGTTCATATTATCACTATCCAATATATACAGTGGGTACGGAAAGTATTCAGACCCCCTTAAATTTTTCACTCTTTGTAACTCGCGATGCCTTGAAAGTGGACAAAACCGGCTTTTTTGACAAAACGTGTTTAGGGTTCAGATCGCGCTATATGTGGAAAATAATGCACGGCAATCAGCTCTTTTTTTTTTAAGTGGCGTTTATCGGTTTTTGCAAATTAACTTTTCATATATATATATATATATATATATATATTTACTGTATACTGTATATTGTCACATTTTTTGTATTGCAATACACATTGTGACACAATATATTGATACACCGCTATTTTTTCATTAGTTCATATTAATTGAAAAATATCAACTGCTCTTTATCTACATTTGATTGCACAATGCACAGTATGCTTGAAGGCAATAGCAAGCATTATATGTTGGGTCAGTGGCTATGATGGATCAGTAAGCTAAAAAAAAATCGATGGAGCGCATATTTGGATGATTTCTGATATGCATTTCTCTTATGGACATTTGCATTACTGAATTCTCTTTTAGATTTCTGTTTTAAGCAAGAGCTCTGATAGCTGTTGAGAGCTGTGAACTTCACTTTGAACTGTCAGGTTATTCTCTCATTGACTCTGCAGATCTGCGCACTGCAGCACTGCAGCACTGCTGCCCATCCTGCATATTAACAGAAAAAATAAGAAAAATGTGCCTTAAACTGGCTGAATTTAAATAGTATTAATGTAATAGTATTATAGTAATTTATAAGTAGGGATGTAACTAGGGATTGAAAGTAGCTTTTTCACTCACCAGCCAATTTGGCTACTAAATTTTTAAGTTACCGGCCATTCATAACTTCAACTAGCCAAAAAAAAAAAAGAGACAGAAATAAACCAACAGTTTGAGGCTGTCTACACTGGGCGGGACAAAGCGACCGTTGCAAATCATTTTGTGTCAGTACTAGGAGTGTGCAATATTGACAAAAAATAATATCTCAATATTTTCTGGGATTTTATCGATAAAGATAATTAGACAATATTTTGCTGAGTGTGTTATTGTGCTGATATCTTAAGGACTACCGTGGACAGCTGACTCCTAAAGTTTTTGATATATTTCATATTTTGTGTGGTCAGTTCACAGCAGTGATAGAAATTAAGCTTTTCCAATAAATTTAAATAAAGTTAAAACTAAAGCCTGTGTTGGTTTACTCTAACCAGACTTCATCACGTCGCGTATGCGTGCCTCTGTAGGTGTGTTTTGTTTGTTTTTTGCAATATACTCGATAATGTCATGATGTTGTAGCGAATCAGCTCATGGGGAAATATGAATAATTAATCATAACTAGTTATAATTAATTATAAATATTTAGATCCGCTGTAGATATTTACTTGACCTCTCAGGGTCAACTGTCTTGTCAATTCTAAGAACGTTAATTTCCTGGTTAAGGGAAATATTTTTCTTACTGTACAACTCTACACAGAGCCTGTAGCATAAATCTGCATGATTAGGGACTCCAGTTATGAGCAAACAATGAACAACGTCAAGTGTGATACAAGTAAGACTATTAACTACATAAACACTTAAACTAGTCTAACATACTACATAAAAACTGAAACTTGTCTAACATACACATATACACACACACACACACACACACACACACACACGGATACAGTTGGTATAGGAAAGGGTTAAAGCTTAAGCACTAAAGAGCAGAGAAATAAAAATATGAAGTTATGGAACCATTTGATATTCAGCAGATTTACAACCTGAAGGAAACATCAGATTCTTAGTTGTAAAAAGGTGCGTTATGATACTTAATGTATCAATTAATAAAACTAAGTTTGAATACTTGCACGTCTCGTCTGTCTGAAAGAGAGGCTTGATGCAATCTGAAGGCTCACGTTGATCTTTGCTGAAGTTGGTTGATGGAAAAAAAACAGTTTGCGTCAGAGATTCTTGGTGAATGGAAAAGTCACAAAACTTAGGGTGTCCTGGAGCATTGTAGCTCACATTTTCACATTTTCATCTTCTCAGAATTCAACCAAATCACCGACTCCGGGGCGGGTCACTGATGTGAGGCCTTTAAGGTCTGAGAAGATTCACGCCTCTCAAGATCCATTTCTACTGTGCACTGTGTCTTTCCTATGGAAATTGTAGTGAGAGGGGTAATTCTCAACATGCCATTAGGTCGTAAATGTATCTGGTCTAGCAAAGGTGTCATGGTTGCCATGGGGACCAGGGGGGGCCTGGTGTCGTTGCAGACATCCTAGCACCCAGTATGTTTATTGGGTGAGGGGTCTGTGAATGTTTGTTAATCTAATGAATAATTGATTTGTTAAATCAAATGAAAAATCTTGTCTGATTGGTCCAGACGCTACAATGTCTCATGAGTTCAGTATTTGCACTAAACCAGTGCAGATTTGGCTTACATGAACTTCCCCAAGAAATGAACGAGTGTCAAATGAAAAATCTTGTCTGATTGGTCCAGACGCTACAATGTCTCATGAGTTCAGTATTTGCACTAAACCAGTGCAGATTTGGCTTACATGAACTTCCCCAAGAAATTAACGAGTGAACATAACTTATGAAAAGTAACCCGCCAAATTGGCTAGTGATTTAATTTCAGGTGTTAATTTCAAACCCTGGATGTAATGATTAACCGCGAGCCGGTTGAAAATTGATTTAAATATGTGACGATTCAAATCGGTTGAGATGCTAAACAAATCACGATTCAATTAGGGGTAGGAGTTTATATGAATGTATGTCTGAGGGGAACTTACTGTCTTTCGATGGTATTTTTTCTTTTCCTCTTGCCTCTGTATAACGCATATTAAAATTAATAAATGCAGCGCTGCTTTGTTTACAGCGGAGACCTAGGAAATGCTTTAAGCTCCATCTGCTGGCAGAGAGTGAACCTGCGTCTCATTCAGCTCATCTGCTGTTTCTGTTTCATGCAGATATTTTTTATGCATAGTTTCACAAAACTGAAGTCAACCCATTCTGTTTTTGCTTCAAATTTCGAAATTATACAATGTAATTTAGATTAAAAACTGCTCATGTTGCATGTATGCAGCATCTTTGTTTGGATCAAGATTAAAATGCAGTGGTTGCCTCTAATTTTAAATGGAAAGAGCACAGACAAATTTGTTTATATGAAGAGATTTCTTTTATTTGTTGTGTTTTACTTGTTTTAAAATTTAAATTTAGTTTTGTTAATTACATTTACATTATATTTAAATTTTGTCATTTAGCAGACACTTTTATCCAAAGCGACTTACAAATGAGGACAATAGAAGCAATCAAAACCAACAAAAGAGCAATAATATGCAAGTGCTATATTAGTTTATTATTATAGTGTTATATTTCAATTTCACAAAGAAACGTACAGTATTTTGTCCAAGCAATAATAAAAGGACACATTTAATTTATAATTTGTCTTAAATCTCATTTTGTTAAAAAAAATCGTGAATCGAATCGAATCGTGAAATCAAAATCGTGAATCGAATCGTGAGTTGAGTGAATCATTACATCCCTATTTATAAGTATTATATGCTATTCTACGAGCTGTTTTAACAGTTTGATCCGTGTTTATTAATTATGATCAACTTTTGCATATTAATTTTGCATGTTTGCTTTTTTCTGTTGTCAAATGTCTAATATGATGTGATATCAGAATCATGATCACCCCCTGAATAAGGGGTCAAAGTGAGGTCATGCATTAACTACGACCTGCTTTCCATTCTCACAATGTACAGTATGTTGCCAAATGAAAAGAAAATGAGGAGGGTTATTAATTCTGGGGAAGGGCTCGAGGGCAGGCCGTTGATGTACTTTGCTGTGACTGCATGTGGAGAGACGCATCGTTCCTGCATAATTCAACAGCCTTTCATGGAATAATGTATAAGAAACTACCTCTCTTGCTCATTTCCTGTGAAAAGCACAGACATAAATGATGCATTACCAATATTTTGTCTCATACACATATTATTATGTAATATAAAAAAATCTATCGTTTTCATTTTACCACTTTAAAGAGCTGCTGAAAGTTTGCATTTTTTTAAATGCTATTTGTATGTATTTTAGAAATAGTGCAATGCACCAATGACTTGATCAGGAGTCTGTTTGGTGTGAGCTGCTCTGGCATTGCTATGACATCCAATCCTGTATTTGAGAGGCCAGTGTAGTGTATAGAGTTACCACGCCAGTGCTTTGTAACGACAGTCCATCAATGTTACCCAAAGTGTTGGGAAATGGTCCCTATTGTGAGTGTGTAACTGATAACTGTCCATCTCATTGGACTCTGGTAATGTTTCACTGATAACAAAACCACATCTAAATGAAAATGTACTTTTTACTGTTTTTATAATCCTTGTTTTATATGCTGTTAATGAATCAAGTCATGTCATATATTTTCATATGTGCCTCATTTCTGTTTTAATGGCTCATGCAACACAGTTTTTTCCTTTTAAATGTATTTTATACATTAAAACGCAACCCTTGTGAATCATTTCTGTGCTTCTGGATTTGACAGCCCCCTCATGAACTGTGTAGGAGGTAGCTTGACGTTAACTTCAAGAAATTCTGTAAAAGATATAGCTGATACTTACTGTATATCTAAAACATGTATAGAATCTAGATTTATATCTAAATGATTTAGATTTAGTTCCTGCATGATGGATTTCACTGTAAATATGACCTGAAGTGCTTTAAGTTGCTCATAAATGCATCTGATTTCTCTGCACAGTTTCCCAAATGGTGATCGAGGAGGTGAATGTGCTACAGACCCAGCTCGAGATTGAGAAATCGTGCCGGGAAAATGCAGAGGCTCTGGCTACCAAGGTGTTTACCCAACAACACTGTCCCCGTTTCATTAGAAAACCTGGTAGCACTTTACAATAAGGTTCCATTTGTTAACATTAGTTAACTACAATAGTTAACATAAACTAACAATGCATCACTTAATTACTTAATGCATCAACTATAGTTAACAAAGGGAACCTTATTGTGAAGTGTAACTGACAATCTTAATGATCTTATCAGTTTATTTCTGTTTGTTGACATCTTTCCTCTTATATCCGTCATATATTTGTTTACTATAAAGCAATATAAGTATGAAAAAATCAGTCAACATGGTTATACAGTAAGTGTTGAACACGAATAGAGATCTTTTGCAGAATGTACTGGCTGTGAATTTGAACTTGAGATTCAGATTAATCTGATTCATAAATTAATCTTTCAGAACATTTTTGTTAAATTTTAGCACAATGTAAAATAAATAAATACAAATCTGTTAAATATACTGTAGGGTCAATAAAAAGCAGTTGTGGTGTACCAGAACTTTACCATGAGAAAATGGGAGCAACATTTGAAGTTTTACAGAACTGAATTAAATTTACGGTAAAAAACACATATTTAATTAAGTGAAATGGTAATATGCCAAATTACTAAAATCAGTATTTTACTGTTTTAAAAACATAGTTATTTCAATGAAAACCCATCTAATGTGAGCAGTCAGAGAATCAGTGTTAGTTTTTTTTCTGTAAATTCAAATGTATTTTTTAAACAATATTTTACTGTAAAATTACATGAAATGTCCCATTAGATCTTGTTACAGTTTTTCTCTGTATTTAACCATTTAACAGGTTTTTACCGTATTTTACAGTCTTTTACTGTTAAAATTACATTCTTTTTTTTATAGTGCAAGCATAGCTATGGCAAATGGCAAACTTCAAATAACACTAATTTAGGGCGTTAATAATTTTGTTTTGACCTCTTTTAGTTGAACTGTGAGAACAGGAAGCTGAAGTATTTGAGCCTGTCCTCACGGCCGTGTCTGGACGAGCTGCTGCCCAGTATTTCTGACTGCATTTCCCTAGAAGAAGAGACTGACACGCAAGATCCTGGCTCTGATCCTTTTTCACAGTATAAGCAGCAGGTCAAAGGTATATATCATAATGAATCTCATAAAACTATGCACAGTTTCCTTGGCCAAGCATTCTGTCATCATATATATCAAGGGTACGTCCATTGCAACCTCTGATTTTTCCACAGATCTCCAAGAAACCGTGAGTTCTTTGCTGGAGGAGAAGAAGCAGTTGACCTGTCAGCTTCAAGATCAGCAGAGGCAGATAGAGGAGCTGACAGCACTCGTGAGTAGCAAAGCAACATTTAAACTTTATACTCAAATCGAGCTCAGTCGGGCCTGATGGCAGTGAATGGGGGCTTGGACTGCAATGTGTGCTATTTTAACCTGTTAATGAATAATAAATAAGCTTGAAATGAATCCTTAGAGACCTGCGGTATTGCTGATCCTAAAAGGATACCGAAGTAACAATGTCTAATTGAGTTTCTTAGCTGAAACATGTGCCTCATGTTAATTTACAGACTGAAAAGGAGCAGGCCGAGATGAAGGAGCTTCATAAAACCATTGAGCAGCAAAGCAAGACCATTAAGAGGTTCAATAGGGGTGAGTACGGACGTTATAAACGCAGAGCCGCTTCATTTCCTCAAATGTATTCAAATGCATGAGCATGACATCATCTCAAACGGCCTGCAGTGCATCTGTGCAGTGCATCTGTGCATGTGCCTTCCAAGAAGATTAATGTTCCCCACCAGCCCACTCACTACCGGCTGCATGTCACAGTCCCCGATCAAATTATCTGTAAAAGATTCACCACAGGAAGCCCCTCTCTTCCAGCTGGGGGTGATGCACTTTGTTTTGACATCCTCCCAGCTCCCTCTTTGCTCATTTGTGTTGTTATTCTGAAACTGCATAGCTCAAGTCAAATGCTGCACTGGCTTATGCTGAACTTGTCCTGCACATGCTCACCCTTTAGTGGATTTAATTTTGTTTTGTTTGTTTTAATGACAATTTTGCCAATGGAATTTGATGGAAGTAGCCATGATATAAAATAGGTGATATATGCAGACATGTGACTATATATTAGTTAAGTATATATACATATAGCCTATATTTTTGTGTGAAGTCACATTGTTATTTAGAGCTTGGAACCAAGAATTAGTTCTTATTTTGAACCAGTTTTTGTTTTATATGCAAGAATTCCATGACAGTGAAGAGACAATACCACCAATTTCTATTATGAGCTGGTTCTCAATATATATATATATATATATATATATATATAATATATAATTTTCAGCATCATTACTCCATTCTTCAGTGTCACATGATCCTTCAAAAATCATTCTAATATGCTGATTTGCTGCTCAAGAAATATTTCGTATTATTATCAATGTTAAAAACAGCTGTGAGGCTTAATATTTCTTTGAAAATATTATTCCGTTTTTTTTCCAGGATTCTTTGATGAATAGGAAGTTCAAATGAACAGCATTTATGTGAAATA
The DNA here is from genome assembly GCF_001515645.1 of Sinocyclocheilus grahami. Classification (NCBI taxonomy): domain Eukaryota; kingdom Metazoa; phylum Chordata; class Actinopteri; order Cypriniformes; family Cyprinidae; genus Sinocyclocheilus; species Sinocyclocheilus grahami. The sequence continues at coordinate 911,854 of NW_015505429.1, read as the reverse complement.
GAAAACTTGTAACATTTAGGTTGTTGCCTGTAATACTGTCTTTTATAATATTTTTTTTGTATAATACCCTAAAAGGATTTGACCAGGTTTATTGCTTTAGTAGAATGAATCAGGTGTCATTGTTTATCTCTTTAGTGTCTATGATGGCCACTCATGAGTATGAAAACATGAAGGAGCAGCTGGATTTGGAGCAGAGCCTCAGGCAGAAAGCAGAGACCTATGCACATGAGGTACAGAACAAAACACATCTGAATTCACTGCATCAATACAGCTTAAGTCCCCGCTCTGACAAACTGTGACCCGGTGACCTCAAAATCCAACCTAAAGAGAAGATAAATGGATTTATTGACTGATGAGTATGAATTGTCCTTGACTCCCTGCATCAATGTAGTATGTTTAATATCTCTTAATAGCTAAAGAAGAAAAATTAAGTTGTTTCCTAATGTTCATTTTCCCCTGTAGATGATGGTGAAGCAGAAAGAAGCAAACAGACAGAGCATGATTCTGCTGCAGCAAGCAGATCCCAGCATGCAACTGCTCAAAGCTTTAGAAGATGTGGCCAGTGTGACCAAAACATTAGAAGAAGAGAGAATACAGCACCAAGAGAAGGTAGGTGAAGCTTCACAATTTGAATTTGAATTGTATGTGCAAAACTATAGTATAGGTTTTCAGTTTTATTAGCTAATGATAAAAAAAAAAAAACAGTGAAAGTGTAACCCTGAACAATGAACACAATAAGCCTAATCATTAATTGCATGATAGGATTAGACAACTACTAAACCCCTTTTCAGTGTGTTTAACATTGTCAGCTAGAGGTTTTCATAGACTTAAATCCTTTCATAAATATTAATCCTCTAATACTCGTTGTTTTTTTTACTCACTTAATTATAATATTCAATAGCCACACAAATCCAGTTTAATTAGGCACTAAATAGCGCTGTGCATTCATCTGACTTACCTAATGTTAATCATTAAACGTGTTCTAATAATGTAATAACCTTCAATAAATGTAATCTTCAGGAAATCTCAAACAGATCATTTTATACCCTAAATTAATGCCAGAATTCAATTGCATTTAAATGACTGGTTTTAGTTTTTAGTGCCAGATTTAGTAACCAGCACAAACCCTACTGGCAGGATTTACTAAACACATTCAGTGATAAATTAGTGATGAAAAGACGTGGACACAATTATTTTTACGGCTGACCTTATTGCATATGCATTTGTAGGAGGACAGTATTTAAATGAATCATGAAAAGTGATTTACTAAGGTTTGCGATAGACACGCTTCAGCACCCCCAAGAAAGACCAAAGCACCCCCAGAGCACCCCCCAAAAATGAAATAAAATCAAAAGCATTTGACTCATAACGCATGCATAACTCATGCAATGCAACGTGACGTGATTTGCAGTTGCACTTTTTATAATGTCATAGCATTTTACTTTAAAATTGGATCGTTTCCTTTTGCCAGGTAGGCCTGCCCCCGACTAAAGATTTTTCTAGTCAACTAGTCGCACGTTTATATTAAATTGATTAATATAATAATTACTAAACCATCCTTTAGGCATATAGGCATGTATAGCCTATTCCGTGCCCAAGCGCGTGCATAAAGCTTCCCACAAAGCACCGGCAAAAGTAATGATTATGAATATGCCCGTGGAAAATAAGATATTTTAATTATTTATTAATAAACTAGTGCTTTCTCAGTCAGTGTCAGCTGCAAAGATGAAGTTGCCGACGCGGATTCGTCATCTCCACATGTAATGGAAATGCCTTTAAGAAATGCACCTTTGATTATACGGACTACATAGAGAATATTTTTATTATTATTATTGGTTCTTCAATAGTAGACATTTCGAGATTTTTTTTTCATAGATTTCATTTTTGTGAGGCAAGTAGCGGTTCATTGTTGTGACGCGCTCCATTTCACAGAGACGGGCAGAAAGCGCATCCTGTTTATTTTCTCTATTTTACAAAAGTTCAACATTTTGGTGTTATTGTGAGTGTACATAAATAAAAGCAGGAATAGTTTTTTACGAATGATGAAGCCTATTAGGCTACTCTTATCTGTATGACCAAAAATGACGGAATAGCCTAAAATGCAAGGGATTGCGGGGGCGCCTGCATGTCATGCAGTAAACGCGATAATACTCCCACACTTCTCATAAACACTTGATATGCACATCTATTGCACATATTAATCTAAATTAACGTCAGAGGGAACCGCCATATAGCAGCCCTACTCCTTTGTCCTTTCCATATGTGAGAGATCATGTGAGAGATCTTTGTCCTGTCTGCTACACTACACTCTCAGAAAAAAAGGTACAAAAGCTGTCACTGGGGCGGTAACTTTTCAAAAGGTACACTTTTGTAACTTTTAGGTACTAATATGTACACTTTAGGTACTAATATGTACCTTTAAGGTACCAATATGGACTGTTTAGGTACAAAGGTGTGCCTTTTGAAAAGGTACCGCCCCAGTGACAGCTTTTGTACCTTTTTTCTGAGAGTGTATAAGACATATCTGAGAAGCAGCTGTGGCGATGCCCAGCAGCTTGCCACATTGGTCATCAATACACAGAGAGCGAAGGCTCTAGTTTGAGACAAGTATATCCCCAGTGCTTTTTGATGTCATATTGCCTTTGACTCACATTCTGAAATAATGCTTGTTCAGTGAATTTTAGGTGGACTGTACAAAAATATTTGGGAACTGACTGATCTATAGGGTACTTGTTTAATTTCATAAAACAAAAAATTTTAATTAAATTGTGATGAACCAAATAATCATGTAATAAAATGTCACAAAATCGAGTGGGCGATTTAGGCTATTTTATTAATGATAATGATAATAACAACAACATATTTTGGTCATATTTACTATTAATTGCCCAGCTCCCCCTGTCAATGATCTAGCACCCCTTCAGCACCTGCGTTCAAAATTCTCTGGCGCTGCCCCTGAATACAGACGATACATCCATTGTGTCCGACATGTTTTTTCCACTGACACATGCCTGATTTTCCTACTCGTTTGACCTGTGCATTCAACTCGTAAATACACTTTTCCCGACTTGAACTCGCCATACAGTATGACCCATTTGTTTGCAGGTAAAAGCTCTAGAGGCTGAACTGGAAGAATGTGCTTTGCGTAAGCAGCTAGTTCAACTGCAAAGACAACTGGAGATATTAGACGAAGAAAAAAAAGAGACCGAGGGACAACTGCAGGAGGAAGAGAAGAGAAACACTCTTTTGGAACAGAAAGGTAAAACTTAGGATGACTTTAAAGTAGGGCTGCAAAACGATTAATCGCATTCTAAATAAAAGTTGATGTTTACATACTATATGTGTGTGTACTGTGTATATTTGTTTTGTATATATAAATACACACACATACATACATATATGTATACTGTATATATATATATATATATATATATATATAATATATATATATAATATATATATACTATATATATATAGGAAAATATGTTAGCTTTATATATTAAATATTTATATATAATATAAATACAAG
>NW_015505429.1:902492-907353 GCF_001515645.1 Sinocyclocheilus grahami | reverse complement strand
CCCCCCTCCTCCCTCCCGCTGTAACCCCCTCAGGTAACTCTCCACTTTACTGCGCTGAAGCCGAGCCATCATACACAATCATTAAGAACGGTGTTGTTGAACATCTAATTACATCTCTCTGTTTACGGCAGCTCTCTCATTGCCATCATGAGGAAATCTTCCAAGGGAGGTAAAGGACCCCCCAAACTAGAGCAAGCCCCAGGTGATTGTACCTACAGTCAGAACAGTGTATTTTTATTCTGTTGCCCTATTATTAATATCTGGACAAACACATTCTCTTTCGATGCAGTAAATGAAGCAGTGGACGATGTCAAAGTCAAAGCTGTCAATGAAATGATGGAGAGAATTAAACACGGCGTGGTTCTCAGGCCTGTGAAGAGTCAGGACACTAAGGTGAGGTTTTGAACCCGGACCAAGATTCATAGTTTAATTGCCTATTCCCTATATGAGTTTTGAGTTTGAGTCAAATTGGCCACACCCCACAGGATGTTGAATTGGAATGACAGGAAGAGGAATTTACTGTGTCACAATTCAAAAAAATACAACACAGTCACATAGCATAGTGTTTTAATTTAGCCAAAACAACTAAACTGGTGAGAAAAAAATAAATTAAGGTTTAAGGTTTCCATTTTTGAACCTGCTTTGTGTTGTTTGGCTCTGTTTTGAAGACTTTGAGGTCAATTTGAGCATTCTATGAAATTGAGTGTTTTCCCTTCATGGTCTATAAAATAAATGTTAATTTTTTTAATATAATGAAATTTGTATAGACTAAATACAAATATAGTTCAATGTCATTTCAAACATTTACACTACCGCTCAAAGGTTTATGTCGGTGAGATTTTTTTATTTATTTATTTGTGTGTTTGAAAGAAGACTCTTATGCTCACCAAGGCTGAATTTATCAGTAACAACAGAAATATTGTGAAATATTATTACAGTTTCAAATAACTGTATTCTAATTGAATATATTGTAAAATGTAATTTATTGCTGTGATCAAAGCTGAATTTTCAGCATCAGTACTCCAGTCTTCAGTGTCACATGATCATTCGGAAATCATTAGAATTTGATGATTTGCTGCTAAAAAAAAACATGTCTTATTATTTCCAGTGTTGAAAGCAATTGCGATGATTCATATTTCTCAAAAGAACAGCATTTATTTGAAATATAAATCTTTTGTAACATTATAAATGTCACGTTTGATGAATTATTGTTATTGTAGTCATATGCTGTGTGTTTGATAACATTGGTAGTTCATGCTGTAAAATAAACATATCATTAAAAAGTCAAACGAAAGCACTACTGTTCAATTCATTTGAATTTCAGTGATTCTAATTTCCAATTTAATGATCCTTTCTTCAATTCAAATTACACTTCTGTATGTTTGCACCTCAGTTTCAAGAAATGAATTGGAATTTAAAAGGAATTCTCACTCTGTTCTAAACGCTGCACCTGTAACACCCTCACATTCTTACATTGGTTATGAATATATTGTGTATTATGTGTGCACTGATCGATGATCTGTTTTCTCTACTCTGTAACATCATCTGCTGACCTCGTCGTTGCAGAGATTTGGCACAAAGGTATGTTTAAATCACACATATTGTTTACAGTGTTTACCAACAATTATTACACTGCTCCGACCGCTCTGTTACAATCAAAGCAAACTCAGCACCATTTTGTCAATATAAAGACCCTGCAGAAATGGTTCATAGCATATAGTCATCCTCCCTGAGGAAGGGCCGGGTCATTAAAGCATTTTGTGCATAGACAGTTGATGGGCTGAGAAGGGATCCATCTTGTTTAAGTCATTGATGGGCGAAACCACCGAGAGGGGCTGTATAACTTCTGATCAATAGCTATAGTCCTGACTTTAGAGATCGCCTGCTGCCCATTATGCTGCATACACAGATTGTCTTTTGTTTTTGGCTTTCAGACATAAACTTAAAAACACCACATGCTGTAGCTGCTTGTTAGTAATTAAAGTTTTTGTAATGTTTCTATATCTATATCACCAGTGTTATTTGAGTAGTATTTAATAATATTTAGAATTAGCTTTTTTATATTTGAATTTTAGCGTATGTTATGATTTTTGTTATGTGTTTTTGTCATTTATATTATTTTTCTTATAATATTTCTGTTTATTTTTTATTTTATTTTAGTAATTTTACTACAACGTGAATACAACATATTTATTTCAGTTACTTGACAACCCTAGTGAAAAATAAACATACTTAAATGTATTTGAAATACATTTGCTTCATGCTAAGTATACTACAAGTACATTTTTATATTTATGTACTTAATAAAATGTCCTGCAATTGTACTTTTAGTATACTAAACAGGTATACTTAAAGTCTGCTAAATTGGAACACAACTAATTTTGTACTTGATGCACTTTAATTGTTCAGAAGTAGTGCTGGAGTACTAATAAAGACACACTGAAGTATATTTGATTGTGCAAAAGTGGAACTATTGCAAGTATACTTCAGGTACACTTTAAATATCATGCATTTAAAGTCTGATATTATTCAAAGATCATACAATCCTCATCAAAAGTGACATTAAAACACATTTTACACTTAATATTAAGAAAAGTGCATTGTGAACAAATAATAAGCCAGGTAAAGTTGAATTATATTTTTATATCAGTAAGTCTCGAGTTATCTGTCAGTAAATATGTTAATAGATTTGAACTATACTTTGTATGAAATAAATGTATTTTAAATATATCACTTTTTTTCTAGGGAAGGCAACATTTCTCATTTTAGTTTGCAAGTTTAAGTTTTTAACCTAAAATATAATAACAATAATAAATAATAATATATATTATTTCAGCTTTATTTCAATTACCAGAACATTTTCAATATAATGTGATGATTTGCTGCTCAAGAAACATTTATTATTAATAATGTTGAAAACAGTTGTGATGATTAATATTTTTGCTCAAACCATGATACATTTTATGAACAGAAAGCTCAAAAGAACAACATTTATTTAAAATAGAAATATTTTGTAACATTATAAATGTGTTTACTTTCACCTTTGTTTAATTATTATTATTGAGTGCCTCATAAGCTGTGTGTATGATTATATAGATAATTCATGCTGTAAAAATAAACATTATTAAAAAGCAAAACTAAAGCAACACTGTTTAATTAATTAGACTTCCAGTCATTCCAATTAAATTATACTTTTTAAATTCAGATTACACTTCTGCATGATTGCAACTCAATTTCAAAAACTGAATTGAAACAAAATTCTGATTCAGTTCTATTTATTTCATTTACTTGGCATGGCAACATTTCTATATTTAGTTTTTCAAGTTTTTAATCTAATATTTATATAATATTTTAGTTTTATTTCAATCACTAGCGCATTTTTTGTCGTTTTAGTTAACAGTAACACCACTAAAAATCATGTTATTTGCTAAATATTTTATGATTTGGTCATAAAATGTAACTTCACTTTGTTCCTGACCCACAGCAGCCGAGCCCAGTGGCAGCAGCAGCAGCAGCAGCAGCAGCAGTGGAGGAAAAGCACCAGGAAAGTGCAATGGAAGAGCTGAAAGGCATTCTGGTAGGCTTTCTGATTAACAGTTGCATGCCATTCAGTCACCTGATTTTGATTATGAAGCCAGCTATTGATCCACAGATTACAGAAAATTATCCATTTTCTGATTTTTGAAAGAAAAAAAAAACTGTTAAATGATGATGATAATCTGTCTAAATAAAATAAATAAAACATACATTTGCTCAGAAATGCCAGATTGCAAACTTAGCACTGAAACTTCATTCATGAAATTCTCTTTTCTTTCTGAATCTATAGGAGACGGTGAAGAAGAGTCCCAGTCGTGGTTTCCAGGAAGTAGTTCATGCTAAAAAGGACAGTGAACTGGAAGTAATTCTGAGGAGGAGGCGCAAACAGGCCTGTGATCTGGACACAGAAGGCAAGAGGATAAACTCTACCCTTCAAGACTATATGAAACACATACATGCACTGTGTATTTACTATTTAAGCAGGAAGTGTGAAACTTAATCAAGGGGCTTTTAAAATAGATTGCAGGTTTTAGTTCACAACCATGAACCTGCTACTTTCTATTGCTAGTCAGAGAATTATGTTTGGGCAAAATGAGTCAAAATTGGATTCAAGATTATTGAAAAAACCCTAAGCAACTGGATTGAATAATGAGCATCTCTCATCTGTTGCTCTGTAGATGATGGGCAGCTGAGTAAAGTCTCCTCATCAAACAGCCTGAACGGCCGACACAGTTCTGACTCTGGCAAAGACACAGAAGGGCCGGGAAGCAGCTCTCTGTCGGGCAGCGAGCGCGGATCAAGAACCAGCTCAGACTCGGGCCGAGAGCCAGCCGTGGCTCGACAGAGCTCCGATTCTGGCATGGAGTCCAAAGGAGCCGCTCAGACAGACAGTGTCTGCAGATCTCTCTCTGAGAAAGAGTCCGCTGAACCAGTCACCAACGGGTGCTATTCAAGGTAAGGTTACGCTACGCTACTTGTTTGTTCGGCAGTGAACCACAATAAATCCTTTAAAGGAGTAGTTCTTCCAAAAAGGATGTCCTTACCCTCAGGCAATCCAAGATGTAGATGAGTTTGTTTCTTCATCAGAACAGATTTGGAGAAATGTAGCATTCCATCACTTGCTCACCAACGGATCCTCTGCAGTGAATGGGTGCCGTCAGAATGGGAGTCCAAACAGCTGATACAAACATCACAATAATCCACAAGTAATCCACACTAGGGCAGATGGCTCAAGATCGACGATGTAGTATTTGGTTTCCCAACGAGGTCCATCGCCCAACACAAAATTAATTTGCTGAATGAAGAATGAACTGTATTTTCCTGC
>NW_015505429.1:895605-901940 GCF_001515645.1 Sinocyclocheilus grahami | reverse complement strand
GATTGGGCTCTCGGGCGAGATCCCAATTCGTCAGTCACTGACGTAACGTTGAACGTGACTGACTGAATGGGAACTGTATTTTCCTGCGCTCAAACCTGCCAGTCTAAAGGAAACACTGTGAATGACGTTTGAGGTCATTTGTGAATTACCATAGACTTCTAGTCTAAATAAAACAATTTGCAACTGTTACTGTTATTACACTTGTATACAAAACTTTGTGTGTGACATCACGTGCACTATTGCCGGTGGCAACCGACCACCGCGGGGACGCTGTTGCCACAGCGACCGTCACAGAACTAATCCACACTTCAGTCCATCGAGTAACATCTTATGAAGTGAAAAGATGCATGTTTGTAAGAAACAAATCTATCATTTAAACCATCACTTCTGGCCAAAATATCAGTCCGGAATCCATAATAACACTTCTGCAGTGAAAATGTCAATCCCTATAGTCCTCTCACATTAGAATCCACTCACATGTTTGTTTAGAATTTATTAATCTGTTTTTGCTTGTAAATGATGTTTGATCTGTGCATATTTCTCTCCTGATTAAGACAACTTTTTCAAAGCAATTTTATGGATTATGGACTCGGTTTAAAGATCAAATGTCTTAGTAATGGATTTGTTTCTTACAAACACAGCTTTTCACTTCTCAAAACATTATTTGATGGACTGGAGTGGTGTGGATTACTTGTGGATTATTGTGATGTTTTTATCAGCTGTTTGGACTCTCATTCTGACGGCACCCATTCACTGCAGAGCATCCATTGGTGAGCAAGTGATGCAATGCTACATTTCTCCAAATCTGTTCCAGTGAAGAAACAAACTCTGGGTAGTCTGAGACTGAGGTCATTTTGTGTGAACTTTAAGATTGTTACCTATTTTGCCAAATCCATACCTCATATTTATATATATATATATATATATATACAGTATATAAATATTATGATCTGTATTAAGTTGTCATCCATTTTTGCTTATACTTTTATAATCAGTGAAATGAAGGATGGCGATCCAGAGAAGTGGGCGGGGCCCAATGGGATCGGCCATACGGATGCAAGCGACGTCCTGCAAACCACCATCAGCTCCTCTGCACAAAGCCCCAATGCAGCAAACAGTAGCACAGACGCCGAGTGTTAACAGCAAGTGGCGCTGCAAGGACAGCTGCATTATTTGCACAAAACCATGCTTTCTAAATTTATTTCAAATTCAAAACCAACCGTTCATATTTTAAATGAATATAGAAAAATAATTTCATCATTTGAAGCTTGAAAAAAAAAAACATCTTACCAGACGACCATCTTTTTCCTTTTAGTGTAAATGTACTGTAGCAGTAAACACAGGGTGTTTAGACTAATATTAAAGACATCAGTCATACGCTTCAGATTCATTAAGCACAGTAGTTGCTATTAGATTCATCTTGGATTCATGGATTCAACACCTGAGTCACATTTCCATAGGAATGCAAGCAAGGAAACTTTAATGATGAAGAGTGTAATTTCTGTGCCACTAGCAGCAGAATTTGAGCGACCTGATCAAAGAAATCCTGGAGAAATGATCGGCTAACTGTCCCATTCATCTCAATTCATCTGAGACGGAGCAGAACCTCACGGATGTACGTGATTTATGAGCTGCCATCTTTGCGACCTTTGAAATCCCCCACATGTCATTCCAGAGCTGTACAACTTTCTTTCTCCTGACGAACACAAAAGAAGATATTTTGAGAAATGTCTGTGTTTTTTTTTCCCACACAATGGAAGTCAATGGGGTCCAAAACGTCACTAGACCCCGTTGACTTTCATTGTACGAAAATCAGTTTCTTCCCTCAAAATATCCCTTTAAGAAATATGCATTTTGCATGCTAACAAGTCAAACCTTGATGCCTTGCCCCAATTGACGACACTGGCTCAACCAATGGCGTGAGTTTAGGTCAGGACTAGTTGTTTTAACAATGGCAGATGCCGCTAGTGGCACAGAATATACTTCCGATTCAATGCAAAGCAGTAAAACAATCCTGACAGAATCACTGCACTGCACATCATGGCACCTTTGCTGTTACAAAAAAAGGTCCTAAGTGTGAACTAGACTGTCCAAATTAATCAAGAGATGCATTTATAAGCCATTCAAGCGATTATTTCCGTAAAGAGGAACTGTTGTGGTCTGTTCTGTCTACCTCTTAAGACACACTCACCTCTTGGGGATCGAAATCGCACATCCTAGATGTTAGGAAAATGAATACCATCGAATCATGGAGGGCTACGTGTACCCATGTCTTCCAGCCATTTCCAAAACTTTGCACGGCATGAATGCACTGTAGAAATGTTTGGCTTTGATCGACAGTTGCGTCTTGATTAGATCCGCACACTAATTCTGAGCTGTTCCAATGCAATGTCATCTGCAAATTGTAATATTGTGCAGGATCAGGCTGCCTTTAATAACTGCGAATATTTGCCTTGTGACTCCTCTTGACTCGAAGTGGATCATGTTCATGGTACGACGTGGAGAATATTAGTGAGACTGTAGGGTTCTGGCCATCTCAGTTGTCCTGGTCTTATTGCTCAGCTAACACAGGGAACGTTCTAGAACTTTGGCTAATGTTCTGGCAAGGTTCTATCAAGGTTATGAACAAATGTTTTATCAGTAACATTAATAGATGTTATCTGGTCTTTAATAATGTTCTAAAAACATTAGCCACTTTTCACAAAAACAAACCTGTGTGTGTGTGTATTACGATTGTTATAATGAATACGTTTTATGATGTTTGTGGGCCAAATCACACAAAAAAAACAGCAAATGGTAACCACTGCCAATAGCAAACAGAATAAAACAAAATTAGGACTTTTAGATTTTTTTGGGATCATAATTGACTTTTCATGGCATTTTATCATACTTCTGAATTAGTGCGTCATAATTTTGACTTTTTATTTCATAATTTTGACCCTTTTTTATCATTTTGACTAACGGACTATTCATTTATATGTCGGAGATTGTGTAGTTCTGTAGTAATTTTGTAAATGGTACCATAATTTCGACAATATAATAATTTTGGCTTTTTCGTTATTATTTTGACTGCATATCCCAGAATTTTTATCATGTCATAATAATTATGATATAGTATCTAATAATTTCAACAATTTACACCATAATTATGACATGTTATAATTTAACTAAAAATTCGAACTAAAAACTCATAAATTATACTTTTTAATTTCTTAATATTAATAATAGATAATACATTCATAATAATGTATCTCAATTTCGACAATGTCATGATTATGACTTTTTATGTCCATTTTTATATCTCAGAATTTTGAATTTTATGTCCTAATTTTTACTTTTTCTCACATTATTACGATATGGTATCTCATAATTTCAACAATTTGCCCTATTTTTGACTTTATATCTTAGAATTTTAACATTTTTGTCATAAATTCAACTTTTCTATCATTATTATGATATAGTTTCTCATAATTTCGACTTTTTATGTCAATTTTGGTTTTACATCTCAGAAGATTTACATTTTATGTCGCAAATTCGAGGTTTTCTCTCATAATTATGATATACTATCATAATTTAGACAATTTGTCATAATTATGACTTTAAATCTTAGAATTTTACTTTTTATGTCCTAATGTTGACCTTTTTATCTTATAATTATGATATGGTATCTCATAATTTCGACAATTTGTCATAATTATGAAATTATAACTTAGAACTTTTACTTTTTATGTCCTAATGTTGAACTTTTTATCTCATAATTATGATATGGTATCTCATAATTTCGACAATTTGTCATAATTATGAAATTATAACTTAGAACTTTTACTTTTTATGTCCTAATGTTGAACTTTTTATCTCATAATTATGATATGGTATCTCATAATTTTGACAATTTGTCCTAATTATGACTTTAAATCTTAGAATTGTTACATTTTTGTCGTAAATTCAACTTTTCTCTCATTATTATGATATAGTATCTCATAAGTTCGACAAATTCATAATTATTAATTTTTATGTCAATTTTGGTTTTATATCTCAGAAGTTTTACATTTTATGTCGCAAATTCAAGTTTTTCTCTCATAATTATGATATAGTATCTTAATTTAGACAATTTGTCATAATTATGACATTATATCTTAGAATTTTACTTTTTATGTCCTAATGTTGACCTTTTTATCTCATAATTATGATATGGTATCTCATAATTTCGACAATTTGTCATAATTATGCCTATGCCTAAATGTCCTAATGTTGACCTTTTATGTCATAATTATGATATGGTATCTCATAATTTCGACAATTTGTCATAATTATGACTTTAAATCTTAGAATTGTTACATTTTTGTCATAAATCCGACTTTTTCTCTCCCAATTATGCTATAGTATCTCATAATTTCGACAATTTATGTCAAATATGAATTTTATCTCATAATTAAGCTTTATCAAAGCATGTTTTATTTTCCTTGTGTGGCTGAAATGTGCTCCCATGATCCATCATTCAGGTTTTGTACAGTTTATTCAGCATGTCATGTCACTCCGCTACAGTAGGTGGCGGATAGTAACTCACAGATGAGGATGCAGCGTAAATACACGGCGAAGGAGCAGCAAGCATGGCGTCCTCATATCATCAGGAGATGCAGGAGGTCTTCAGGAACAACAATAAAAGCAGAGAGTTCCCGGCTCACAATGCTAAAGTGCATTCGGTGGCCTGGAGCTGCGATGGAAAACGACTGGCGTCCGGATCATTTGACAAAACCGCCAGCGTGTTCGTCCTGGAGAAAGACCGACTGGTGAGGTTTGGGTTATCAGCTCCATCATCTGCAACATGAATTGTACAAATGATTCATATATGTTATTTATTGTTATTATTTATACACTAAAACGGTATTTCGACAGTTATAGTTCGTTCTTGCTTTATTTAATACAAACAAAGTCTGCGGCAACAACTAAACTAATCATTGTGGGTCTCCAAGCAGCTTTAAAACTCTTGTTGTTTCGTTTATATTTACAGTGGTCTCCAAATTAATTAGTATTAAGTATTTTCTCCAGCTTAAAAGGGTTTTAAGTCAGTTGTTTCCAGTGTTGGGGGTAATGCATTACAAGTAACGCGAGTTACGTAATCCGATTACTTTTTAAGTAACTAGTAAAGTAACGCGTTACTTTTTCATTTAGAAGGAAATATCTGAGTTACTTTTTCAAATAAGTAACTCCAGTTACTTTGTTTCCATGTATTGAGTGACAGCTGTGGTGTTGCCATGCTGAGAGAAATCAGGAGTAAGTGCAGAGCGTTGTGTCTTACTGTACATGATCTTACTGTAGATCTAGACTAAATATGAACATGTTTACTCATCTCACTGCACACAGACAGATTCAGTATTCCTCAAAATGAATAAAAACAATCAAATGCAATAATTAAATATGTTAAGACAAATATCATTTATGTATTTAATCTAGGGATGCACCGATATGAAAATTTTGGCCGATACCGATAACCGATTATTCTTTATTTTTGAAAGCCGATAACCGATATGTTGGCCGATAAATCTATATCCAAATTGTTATATACTTTTTGAGAGCCTGATTACAAAAAAGGTCTCATCGGCTACAAACGAACAGCGCGCATCTGAAGTGTCTCTGAAGGAAATAATGCATTATTTATCGGCTTTAAGATATCGGCCAAATTTTCTTATCAGGCCGATACCGATAACAGAAAAAAATTGCATTTATCGGCCGATACCGATATGGTGGCCGATATATCGTGCATCCCTAATTTAATCCCATTTTATTAACCAATGTCTTTGCTACTGACCTTTGATGATCCAATTTAACCGTACTAATAATCATAAATGACATTTGTGTTTGATTTTAGTTATTGCTGAGTAGTGTTGAACTTTCTTCTCCTGCGGCATATTCTTCATGCGATTTGTTTGCGCTGCGCCCTATTACTGTACAGACGTGAATTTACATTTCCTTCAGCCTGAGGCGTATTCATTTCACTTTTCTTATGAAAGGGCTTTTATGTTTGTAAAAGAAGAACTTTTTTATATTAAAAACAAACAAGCAAGCCCTGCCCAGATTTAAAAAGTAACTCAAAAGTAGCGTAGCACATTACTTTCCATAAAAAGTAACTAAGTAACGTAATTAGTTACTTTTTTAGGGAGTAACGCAATATTGTAATGCATTACTTTTAAAAGTAACTTTCCCCAACACTGCTTATTTCTATATTTTGCTGTAGTGTGTGAGTAGGAAATATTAGTTTACATTTCCAAACATCACTTTTGCCATTAATTGTAATAATCCCGTGAGATTTTTGTCTGAGTTCTCCACACAGATAT
>NW_015505429.1:892530-895130 GCF_001515645.1 Sinocyclocheilus grahami | reverse complement strand
TTTTTTAGCTGGAGAAAATACTAGTGTTCTAATCATTTTGGCCACCACTGTAATGAAAACCATAGTAATTGAACTACAGTACTTTAGGTAGCATTTAGGTCATATGTGATCTTGCTCATTTTTAACCTGTATTTCACGTATCAGGTGAAGGAAAACAACTACAGAGGGCATGGAGACAGTGTGGATCAGCTGTGCTGGCATCCCACCAACCCTGATCTGTTCGTCACCGCATCAGGAGACAAGACCATCCGCATCTGGGACGTACGGACCACCAAATGCATGGCCACGATCAGCACCAAAGGTGAAGCACTGAACCTATCCATCATATCTGTTGATCTTATGAGGTTTATTCATATGTGGGATTTTCTCCGACAACTTTTAGGGGAGAATATCAACATATGTTGGAGTCCTGATGGTCAGACCATTGCTGTCGGTAACAAGGATGATGTTGTGACTTTTATTGATGCCAAAACACACCGTCCCCGTGCCGAGGAGCAGTTCAAGTTTGAGGTCAATGAGATCTCCTGGAATAATGACAATGACATGTTCTTCCTGACAAACGGAAACGGATGTATTAATATATTAAGGTATGTTTGGTGGTAGTTGTAAGAGGCTGTTGGTGTGCAGAATATTTTGGTGATTTCTTTAAATCAGTTGTCATGTTTATGTCTTTGTTTCAGTTATCCTGATCTCAAGCTCATTCAGTCAATTAATGCCCATCCGTCCAACTGCATCTGCATTAAATTCGATCCCACGGGCAAGTATTTTGCCACCGGAAGTGCGGATGCGCTGGTCAGTCTGTGGGATGTGGAGGAGCTGGTGTGTGTGCGCTGCTTCTCCAGGTCAGTTCGTCATGACTTTGTCAGAATTTGACTTTTTAGCTCATAATTATGACTTGGTATGTCATCATTTTGACTTTTCATCTCATAGCTTTTACATTTTATGTCATAAAGACATTTTAAAATGAAGAATTGTGTTTCATAATCATGGCTTTTTGACATACTTTTGACTTCTCTCATAATTTGGGCTTTTTATCTCATAAATATGACTTGGTATGTCATTTTCACTTTATCTCATAGCTTTTATATTTTATGGCAAAGACTTTATGAAATAAGTTTTTGAAACAAAGATGGCTTTTTGTCATAATTTTGACTACTTATCTCATAATTATGAGATATAAAGTGCAAATTATGGTTTAGACTTCTGAAATAGTCAAAATTAATGACTTTTTATCCCATAGTTTTTACTTTGTGTCATAAACACTTTTAAAATTGACCTTTGAAAAAAAAAAAAAAAAGACTTGTTTGGATTTATCCATTTTTACTACATATCAATTTTTTTACTTTGTCATAATTTCTCTATTAATTTTGCCATGTGTCATAATTTTGACAATTTCATAATTTATTTTCTAGGTCGGTTGATGCAGTGTTGTTGTTATTATTAGCTAAAACAATTAAAACTGAAATCAGTCTGAAATAAAATAAAGTTTAGATGGAAACAACATAAATTAGAAATGTTGCCTTGGCAGCTAACAAAAATAAAATGACTAAGACTGAGAAATAAAGCTAAACATAATAATAACAAAAATAGCGAAATATAAAATTACAAGCTAATTCAAAATATTAAGAATATAGTTAACAATATTATTAATTATCATTGTTTTAATTGTAACACATTCACTGTAACAAAAACGGAGATGGAAAAAGCTGTATGTAAATTCTGTGATAAGTGATTATTATTTTTTTTGGTCACTTTCAGTTCCTCAAAGATGAAAGTTCGTTGATTGTAGTTTGTTGACACAACTCATTTGCCATATTTTCATTACATATAATAGTATTTTCACAATTTTTCTGAATCCCACAGACTCGACTGGCCTGTGCGGACGCTTAGTTTCAGTCATGATGGGAAAATGCTGGCGTCAGCTTCTGAGGATCATTTCATTGACATTGCTGAAGTAGAGACGGGTGAGCAGACACATTTTAAAATGATGGGGAAAGCTTGAATTGTGTTTTCTGTCTGACTGATGTTTGTTGTTGTGTGTTCTTGCTGTAGGTGAGAAGCTCTGGGAGATTCAGTGCGAGTCTCCGACCTTTACTGTAGCGTGGCATCCGAAGAGACCTCTGCTGGCGTACGCCTGCGACGATAAAGAGGGCAAATATGACAGCAACCGAGAGGCAGGGACCGTCAAGCTCTTTGGACTTCCCAATGACTCCTGAGGACCAGAGGTTTCACGTGTTCAGGCTTTGAGGTTTAATGGCTGCTTCACTTGATATTATTGCTTTGTATTAGATTTGAAGTTAATGCTGTAAAATAGTTCAAAGATATTTTGATGTTCAGCTCTCATATTACTTGAGTTCCTGAATGATCAAGGTATCAGTTGCAAGCATAAATAACTACTGCCAGCAGCTCCTCTGCAGAACATAAGAATTATGTTCATCTTTTTCCAAAAATTGGCCTGGTGACGTGGATGGAAGTCTAATCTGAGCGGTGTTATCACATCTGTGTAGATGACTTGAAAATAATTTGACTTGCAGAGCATGCTGTTGTTGTTTCCCATACTTGAGCATTGCCATTTTGTAAAAAAAAAAAAAAAGAATTTA